>NC_141044.1:14840000-15077500 GCF_052040795.2 Danio rerio
TTGAGACAATTTAAATTCTGAATAGGGTTTTAGACTTCCAAAAGAAGGCATCATGACATTTTTGGAGCGGGTTTGTGTTGGATTTTTAAAATTCTTTTTTAACTGGAATGTTTTGTCCCCTGCCCATCAAGTTGTTCCAATTTAATCGCCTTCATCCAGCTGAATATGCTTAGATATCCATTCATTTGGTAAATTGAAAATTGTTAGCTTCAAATACAGAGGATAAAGTGGAAAACCAATTATATTAAATGCCGGTTCTTGGTCAAGCTGTCAGCATCAGTTAAATCCCATAATTGTTATTGCTTAAAAGTGTTTATTGTGTAAAGGAAGGTGATTTGGGCGCCATTCAAAATCAGCACTTCATTAAATAACTGTCTGTGACACTTCAGATCAACACGTCAGATCAAACTTTCTCCAAACTCTCACAGTCTAAGGTCTCTATAGCCTCACTAGAACTGCATCCATGTTTATCTTAAATGATTTTCCATGGCTGTCTCCAGCTTCACAATCTGCAATCATCAGCTTGGCTTTTGGCTGATGTTCATTCTTCAAGAATCCGGTGTACTTGCATGCAATCTGTTCTTTCTAGGAAACTCAATCAAAGTGCATTTGGACACACTGTTGCTCTTCTTTCTTAAAAGTTTTGACTGCAAGTCATCTGTGAGAGCCTGGGCCAGTTTAATGATTTTTTCAGGAATTTTCTTCCCAGCTATTTGTAGGAATGGAAACGTTTTTGTTCCTGATTCAATTAACATACACTCATGGAATATTACAGTGTTACTATATATAAGAGAATGAAAGAAAATTATTTCTTGTTCACAGTTTTAAAGAATAAAAAATGACTTTTCTGTCATCTCTATGATATTCTAGACTTGTATGACTCTTTTGCTGTTTCACACAGCTGAAGATATTTTCTAAAATGTCCATGATTGAGTTTATGTGGAGCCACTGAAAACACCTGATCATGAGCTGCTTATGTGTAGGAAAAACTGAGTGAATCTTTTCTTTATTTAATAACTGACTTGCGCCTCAGAAGACAGTATGCCAACACGCAGTGAACGCGTGGTAGCGTTTGAAGGCGTCAGAGGCTGAGCACAGACACTCTTGGCATTTCTGGAGGTAATCATCTAATAAAACTAATGCTGGCGTTTTAGAATGATCAAAACAACATTTTCGATGTTTTACTGTGTGCTCAGCCTCCTCATTTGTCCATTTATACACATTTTTATCATCACATAATATCCTATTACATAATCACGACTTTTTAATGTTCACTGGAATTTGTTCGGTAAAAGTATTTCCATTGTAGTTTATGCACATCTTTTGTTATCCTAATCAGTTATGCGCATTTTGCATTTTTTTTGTTGTTTTTTTGCGCATCATGGTTCTCCCATCAACTGATTTTTTTGTTGTTATTACATTAATTTAATTTAATTTTCTTTTATTTTTTATAATACGCATATCTAAAATAGGGATGGAAACGTAGCTATTGACTATGATGGAAACAACTTATTGCACAACACCGAGGCACCATTCAGTGATCACTCCTAAAACCCAAATGGATTTTTCAGCTTTAAAAAAAACAAAAGAAAGTACAAGTGATATATGGTTAGTGTGACATAAGAGTGAGTAAAGGATAGCAGAAGATCCATTTTGGGGTGAACTGTCTTTTTAGGTCAGCTTGAATAGTGTCTCACTTGTCCTCTTTATAATGTCAAGGACTACAAGGTTATCTACACACCTTTACCTTCTTTTTGGTGTCAAACTGAATCAAACAGATGCCAACTTCAAAGGGCAAATACGTTAATCACAGTTTCTGTCATGGGTGACTCCTTACAAAGATAAAAAAGTGGAAACCCTTGCCAAGAACCACCCATTGCGTACATAAGTACCTTCCCTGAGGGAATACACATCAACAATCCATACAAAAGAGCTTTTCTTCATCATATCAGTCCTTGCCATTGTCCCACCCTGGCCTGGTATCCAGCCTTTTCACCAGGCTGAGGACACGGCGGTCTCACTAATACCGTATCTCCCCTCGCATCCATCGAGGAGATGAAGAATGATCAACCTCATGTTACAGCGATTCCTTCCTACAACTTGATCTCCGTTGCCAGTCATGCGAGACTAGAGCACAGACGGAAGAACTGGCCACCATCAGACACAAGAATCAAACACTTGTTGAAACCCCATCGCTGCCTGAGGATGCCGTATCATCTGTTGCAGACAACACTACCTCGTCTGCCGCCATGGAGGGAGTCGGGCCCTGGTGCCAAGACCTCCTTACAGTCCTCGTTCATCCGATGAGACTCATTCACTAACTGGAACTGACGCCCTCCTACCTTCAATGTTTTACAGTTGCCATGGAAGCTGTGTCAGGAGGCCAGAGATGTACATGGTCTGTTTTGACTTGTTGGTGGTGTACTTTTTTTCTACTTGTTCTCTCCAGCAACATAATTTAGGTTAACACATCATTAAAGTTATGACTTGGCAATGTTTAAATCCATAATTTCGTTTAATGCCAAAAATTTGATATAATGCTGCTGTAACTTGCTTATTCTCATGATTTTACATCACAATCTACATTGTAAAAGCGCTATACAAATAAAGCTGAATTGAATTGAATTGAATTTTTCAGACCTGGGTGACTTTCTTGTTGGAAATTGGAAAGTACATATTTTTAAGTATGCAAAATTTTAAGAAGCCATTCACAAAAAGCACACTTACTGTAAATGAAATTGTACTAAAAGTCGTTCACACCTCAATTATAATGATAAATTTGTAGAGAAATTTTGTTGGTCACTTTCAGAATAATTTTTCTAGCTAATAAGCAAATATTGTCAGCCGTTCAGAATCCATTGAAATACAAAGGGGTCACACAATTTAAAGCTAAAATGAACATTGTGGACAAACTTACAGTTTTATGTGAAGGCATAGCTTTTTCAAATATTTAAAGACAATACCTATGTTTCCATCAAAAGAAGCTAATTAAATTTATGCGCATAACTTGAATATCACATAAAAGACATGCAAATAAAGCAGCGTTTCCATCTAATGAGTCAAAGAGAACAAATTTGTCACTTGTAACTAGCACCAAATATCAACATTAAAATTGTAATTTGCTGCAGTAGAACAAGCTGAGTGAATCTTTTCTTTGTTTAATAAATGACTTGCGCCTCTGAAGACAAAATGCCTACACGCAATGAACGCGTGGTAGCATTTGAAGGCTTCAGACGCTGAGCACAAACGCTCTTGGCAATTTTGAAGGAATTATCTAATAACACTAATACTGGCATTTTAGAATGATCAAAACAACATTTCCGATGTTTTACAGTGTGCTCAGCCTTCTCGTTTGTCCATTTACACACATTTTTATCATCACATAATCTCTTATTACATTTATTACATTATTACTTTTTTTTTTTTTAATGTTAAAACTGGAATTTGTTCGGTGTTTTCAATGTAGTTTATGTGCATCTGTTTTCCTACTCAGTTATGCACATTGTTTTTTCTTGCGCTTTTTTTACATTTATCTCCATTATGGCATTCCCATCAACCGATTCATTTTATGCGCATATCCAAAATGCAGGTTACTATAATCATGGCACATTACAGAGAAGGTACAAAGTCTATTAGCTTTTAGAATCTGCAAAAGTTATAAAAAACGTGATCATTGCCTGGTGGGTATAGTATGACTGTGTTAGCTAAATTCCTTGTTTGTAAAGAATTCATGAGCTGGATTCACTGGTCAATGCGCTAGAAATGTAGCACGCAGAGGACATCTGCTGGTTACAACGTGTGATGCAAAAAGAAAATAAACACTTATTGTTTGGTGGTGTGTACACAAATATAGTTATTGCTATATTTATCATCCATACTGTGATGAGCTTTATTGTATTGTATGGACAAAAAAATTACATATGGTGTCATTCTTATCCTTGTTTCTGCCAGAGATTATGCTAAAGTAAGTTTAATGTTAATAAATCTTATAATATGATATTTGTAACAGAATTGCAAGTCTTTTTTGTTAATAGTTGCATTACATTATCTTTATGACTTATCGTGGACAGCAAGGAGCAGTGATCCGCATTTCAAATTCTCTTTTTAAGTTATTTCAGTTTCTGTTTCCTATAAATTCATCATCAAAAAGAATCTTAAAGTTTATATCTCATTAGGACCCAAGTCTCTTCTCCCCTGGGAATTTCCTGTCCAACGTTGTAGCTGATTTGAGTTAGTTGTGTAATCGGAGACCGAGTACAGTATACAGTAGATGTAACTCTGTTCTGTCCTAGCTAAATCACTTTCGGCTCATGGAATAGACCATGTGGGAGTTCCCTCAATGACAGCTTTTTCCTTCCTCCCCACACCTCATCCTCGCAAGAGAGCAAAAAATTGACATGCTGATATTTCCAAGAGGGAAGTGTAGCTGAATTTCAGCACTTCATTATGGAGTGATGCTCATAGAGGAATTCTTATGTAACATCTACGTGCGATGATCAAATGCATTCCACATCAAGGCCTAGTAAATATTGGGTTATGCCACTCTGTCAAGTGTGCGGGAAATGCACAGTGCTCACTTGTGTTCATGGGTTCCTGGACATCTTCAGATGAAAGCCCAGATTGTTGAGGATCAAAAGCTTGCAGATGAAGATTAATGATGTTTGTCCACACTTTCAGTCATTCACAATAACAGTCTTAAGCTTTAAAGAGACAGTTCTCCTAGAAGTTTCATTTCTCTCATAGTTTACTCACCCTCATGTCATTTGAAACCCAGATAGTTTTCTTTCCTCTGTGAAAGACTAATGGTAACAATGGGAACTGAGATGATCAACATTTAAAATGGACATTACCAATAAAGCAACTCATAATAAATATATTTGTATTTGTTTTATATAGATTATTAAAGTAGTGCTTTTTAATGTTCCATTAGTCAGTGTTAGTTAATATATTTACTAAGATGAACAAATAGTGAAAAGTACATTACAGTATTTATTCATCTTTCAGTTGAAATAAAATCGCTCATTGTTATTTCTTGTTAACTCATAGTGAATAATGTTAACATGCACACCTTTTGATGGTGAGCTATGATTGGTAAAATAGCAAATTATTAAATAAAATCACACACTTTAGAAAGTTCAGAAGACTACCACTGAAATGTCATTCAGTGTGCCTGTAGTTTATGTTTCAAATATATATATATGATAATATTTTTTATTCTTGAGAAAGTCTTATTTGTTTTTTTCAGACTAGAATAAAAGCAGTTTTTCATTTTTAAACCCCATTTTAAGAACAATATTATTGGCCCCTTCTGGCATTTTTTTTAGATAGTCTATAGAACAAACCATCGTTATACAATAACTTGCCTAGTTACCCTAACCTGCCCAATTAACCTTATTAACCTAGTTAATGTCACTTTAAGCTGTATAGAAGTGTCTTGAAAAATATCTAGTCAAAAAAACTGTCATCATGGCAAAGCTAAAATAAAACAGTTATTAGAGATAAGTTATTAAAACTATTATGTTTGGAAATGCAATAAAAAAAAAAACTGCTCTCTGTTAAACCGAAAACGGGGAAAAAGTAAACGTATGTGTATATATACATATGTATATATATGTATATGTATATATATATGTATATATATACAGTTGAAGTCAAAATTATTAGCCCTCTTTGATTTTTATTTTTATTTTTTTATATTTCCTAAAAGATGTTTAACAGAGCAAGGACATTTTCACAGAATGTCTGATATTTTTTCTTCTTCGGCTAGAATAAAATCAGTTTTTAACTAAAAAAAAAAAAAAACATTTTAAGGAAAAAATTGTTAGCCCCTTTAAGCTAATTTTTTTCGATAGTCTACAGAACAAACCATCGTTATACAATAACTTGCCTAATTAACATAACCTGCCTAGTTGACCTAATGAACCTAGTTAAGCCTTTAAATGTCACTTTAATGTGTCATCATGGCAAAGATAAAATAAATCAGTTATTAGAAATGAGTTATTAAAACTATTATGATTAGAAATTTATTGAGAAAATCTTCTCTCCGTTAAACAAAAATTGGGGGTAAAATTAATCAGGGGGCTAATATTTCTGACTTCAACTATAGATAGATAGGCAGACAGACAGAAAGACAGACAGACAGACAGACAGACAGACAGACAGACAGCCAGCCGTTTCTTTTTAAGGAAAAAAAGTTTAGTGACCGTATAAACAGATTTTACTGTATGTCGAAAAATAATACAATCAGTCACATCACTCAAAATGTGATTAGACAATTTATAGATTATTTGTTATACAGTTAATAAGTCTGACTGACTTTCTCTAAACACATTTTTCATGATCTCATCTGGCATATGGAAAAAGTAAAAAAATTAATGCAAAAGCGATTTTTTTTGACTGATCCATCCATTCGATGAATAAGCCTTCAGGTTTGATTTCAGTGTGTTTTTGAATGGGGCACGATAATCTTCCTTATTAGTTTTGTATTATGCACTGGCCCCTCTCAGCTGAGCCTGTTTCACTGGAGTGTCACATGTTTGTATGAATGCCAGAATGGTCATGTGTGTAAAGAGAGAGGATGTGAGGAGTGTGTCTCTGGAGACGGATAACTTTCGGTTTTGACTGAGTACACAGAGGCCCACCCTCAGCTGTGGATCTGTATGTGCGTCTGTGCGAAACCTAATCCCCCCAGTGTTGCTCTTAAAGAGCTCAGAGCAGCTCACCTGTTCGCTTCACCATATTGATGATGTAACAGGAAATAATAACCATTACATGTGCATGAAATTAAATTGTGTTTCTCAAGAAATATTCCTTGAGAAATTATTAATATAATGGCAGAGTAGAGGAACAACAGTGAGCACAAAAAAAGAGACGATCAGAAATGTCTTTGGTTGGGTTGTAGATTAAATAAATTCTGATTGGTCAGCCATTGAACGAACCAATGTTGTTTTAGTTTTCAGAACAGAATTCTTCAGCTAAAGCTGAATAAAAAGCAAAATATAGCAAAATAAAAAAAATATTTCAAATATGGCTGCAAGCAGCATTTAAGGGGCCAAGCAGTCCAGAGGCAGAATGAGCACATTTGTTGGTGCGGTAAACAAAAACCATTTCACCTATTAACACGAATTTCACAACACTTGGTCATCATGGTCTGACAATGATCTGCGTCTAATTTGGTGAAATTTCAGCAAAAGGTCTAAGAGGAGTTTGCAAGAGAATTTTCTAAAATCAAAATGGTCGCTCCCAAAATGGCTGACCTGGGAAATTTAGATATTATTCTACTCTGCATGCTCTGTCAGAAGTAAATAACCCAGTTTTATGAGTTTTGGACAAAGGATTGAGAAGATTTAAGCAAAAAAAGCATTTTTAAAAATTATGTTTGAACTACTAGAGGCAGTGCACTGAAAAGCTACAGATAACCTCAGACCATGGTTGTCATAACACACACGCCATGTTCAGTGTGAATGCATCAATGCGTTACAGAGATATCGCCTTAAGTCCATTTTTGCAAGCTCTGTTAGATTTGTTCACAAGTTAATTGAAAACGGTTCATCTAATCAACTTGAATTACATAACTTCCATAAGGTACTTGACCCCTTATTATTTTTGAAAACTACAGCACATACTCAATACTAAATTAAACACTTAAATGCAGGAAAGATCAAAATTGGAATTACAATTTACAAATTACAATTCAAGTATTTGGAATAAATCTGTTTTCAAAATTTGACAAGAAGGATCTCCAAACTTTGAAGAATCTATTATTTAATAATCGGGTGCTATATTTGAGTTTTTCTTGCTTTAGATATGCCATGACATGTTCTATCCATTTAGTATGTTTTGGTGATTTAGTTGACTTCTACTGCAAAAATATAAGCCTTCGGGCCAACAAAAAAGAGAATGCTAGTGCATTTAATTGACCTGCTGGTAGTGCAAGGTTTCCAAGTGTCACAACAAATATTGCCATTACTGGATCTGGTTTATCTCCTTTTCACATATATAAGAAAAAGTCTCAAACACCGCAGACCAAAATGGTCTTGGGGATGGACACGTTCAGAACATATGACCTAAGGTGGCCTCATCTCTGTGGCACCTAGAACATGTTGGATACATTTCTGGGAATATTCTTGACAGAAAAGTGCAGCCTATACATGATCTTAAATTGTAATAAACTGTGTTTGACGCAAATAGATGTTGAGTGAATTTGCCTAATTGTTGGTTGCCAAACAGTCTCTGGAACTATATTTCCTAAGTCATCTTCCTTTGGTTTCTTTAAAAAAAACTCTAAAGATGGTGCGGTTGCTCTTTAAATCAGACTATACTCTTTTAATATCAGACCACCCTCAGATGTACTTGGGTCAAACATCTCCTCAAGCCAGCTGTTTATGGAAGGGGCTGAAAGTGTACTAAAATACCCTTTTACTAGACTTCTTACCTGTAGATATCTGAAGAAATGTGATTTAGGAATATCCAATTCTTTAGTCATATGTTTAAATAACATAAAATGATTTCCTTGAAAAAAGTCTCTTGCATATCTGAGTCCCTTTCTTAAAGCAGATCTGAAAAGCATGATCAATTAAGGATGGTGGAAACAATGCATTGGAAGTAATGGGTAATAAAGAAAGTGCTTGTTTTTGCTTAAAATGTGTCCTAAACTGAGCCCATATTTTTAATAAAGTATTGACCATAGGATTGTTTGGCAGATGCTTTCTATTAAGTGGTAGTTGGGCACAAAGCATTAAAAATAGAGAAACTGTCCCACAGGATGCCTGCTCCATTTCTACACATTCAGGTTCTTTCTCCTGATTTCCATGATCAGATAAACAATTTTTTCAATGTTACATGACCAATACTAATAAAATAAAAAATAAATAAAGTTGGTCAACGCCAATCCCCCAACTTCAAAATTCATTTAAAATAAGATATGTTTTCTCCTGCAAAACAGAAAAATATCTAAAAAACCTAAAATGTTTTCAAGACGGTATTAAATGTGCATGACCTCTGCTTCTGATTTAAATTCATTCTTGTGCATATTCATGTATGTTCATATCTGGTGTGCAAGTTAAAAACCAGGTGCCGTCTCCAATGTTTCAGCGGCCTCTCTTTTTCTTCTTGAGTTATCGATCTGGTTGTTGAAGCGGACAGCTCGATTGTAGCGAGTCTAATTAGCAGTATTCCCATTTCTGCTGGTGAGAAAGAGGATAGAAAGTGCAGAAGCAAGAGAGCGTGCAGCAGACATGGCCTAAGGGGCATGGAGAAAGAAAGCGTGACTGGAATAACTGCTGTTCCCACTTCTGCATGCATGCGTGTTCTCTTGTGTAACGTGTTCATTACATGGCCCTCAGGTGCTGAAGGAAAGCGGACCCCCGCACATGAAGAGTTTCCTCACACGTGTGACAGTGGGAGAGTTCTCGGCCGAGGGCGAAGGGAATAGTAAGAAACTCTCCAAGAAGAGAGCGGCCCTCTCCATTCTACAGGAGCTGAAGAAACTGCCAGTGCTTCCTGTTGTGGAGAAACCCAAAGTGCATTACAAGAAGCGGCCCAAGACCATATTAAAGGTGGGTTGATTATGGAGCAGGGATGGAGTGGAGAGTTTTACTGGAATATTAGTTCATCCCAAAAATAAAATTTGCTGTTAATTTACTCGCCGACAGACCTGAGTATTGATTTCTTGTCATTGTGATTGGCCGACACAGAGTACCATTTTCTGATGCTTCTAGCTTTATATAGTTGTTCTATTGCATAAAACACCTTTATTATTAAGTATGACACCTAAAATAAAAATTCTGCCATCTTTCACTCACCTTTAACTTGTTCTGAAACAGTTTTTTTTTTTTTTTCTAATTTCGAACTCAAAAGATGTATTAAAGAAACCTGGAATTCATTGACCTCCATAGAATTAGTTTTTCCTACTATAGATGTAAATGTTAACAGGTTTCCAGCATTCTTCAAAATATCTTATTTTGTGTTTCATCTAACCATACACTTATCTTAACCGTAACCATTTGTTGAGTGGATGTAGATAAATAATTTTAATTGTTTTTAACAAGGACACTGTAAAATAAAAACCCAAATAAAACTTCATCTACTGTTATTATTGGATGACCTAAGGGTGAGAAAATTAACAGCAAATAATTATTTTGGATAAATTATCCATTTAATAAATTTATCTGAAATCTGTCAAAAGCAAAAAATCTTACTGACCCCAACGCTTGTATGTGTGTAGCAGAAAGAATACTACAATACTTGACATCAAGCTTAAAGAATGACAAACACTTGCAATATAAAAATCTAAAAATTATCTTAAATATAAAAATAATCAAAAAATCTTAATTACTGCATTGTTTATTCTCCCTCATGTGGTTTTAATCCTTTTCATGACCATGCACTTCCATAGTAGGAAAAAAAATGTTGAAAACTTAACAGATAAAATTTTAAAAATTACAATTTTTAAATATGTTTTAAGGTTTGAAATGCAAATCAAGTAAATTAGAGACACTTCTTAGGTAAACTAAAGCGTATTAAAGTCAGTCAACCATACTTGTTTTATCCATACTGATCCTGATTTTAGCATATACAAGTGCACACACACATTTTGAGTGAACAGTGAGAACAAACACACAAATACACACAGTGAGCATACACCCAGGGCAGTGGAAAAAGTCTAAAGCACATGGCGCAAAAGCATCAGGAGTATGTCCGAATCCACTTTTGCTATAAAGGACGGGAAAATACACTCTGCACCTTGGTGCATGGTTCAACAGGGTTGTGCTTATTCTCTTAATGAGTTATGGGTGTGTTTATAACCAATCAGAGTCCCATCTCTCATTCCCTTCAAGAGTCAGTTGCGTCATACCCTGGTGCATTTGCTATGGTACCCTGGTACATGGCAGACCTTGTAAGTTGAAAAACTGAATGCTACACTAATGAGAAAACAATTAAACAAACCATCTTCGGCATGAGGACAACTAACGAGCCTACTCCATTCGGCCTCTTTACTTTCACTTTCTTTTTACTTTTACTCTTTACTCCTTTGCTTTCATTGATAAGGAAACGATGTTGTACACATTCCACTGAAGACATCCATTAGCCTACATGTTTAACTTTGTTTGTTAAGCGCAAAGATTTGTTTCAAAATTATTTTTAAATTCAGTTCTTATTTCCACCAAACGAATAAATGAACCATAATAACGAAGTGTGGTCAAAAATCCACACTTGTATCCACGCATCCTATTGACAGGTGGACAAATCTAAACTAGTTTTAATTAAAACAAATATCCAAATGCATATAATAAATAATACTGCTAAAAATAATATCAATATACAAATGCAAATCGTCATGAATAAACTAAAAAAGCCCCCGAGATGAAGCACAGAGGTAGAAGATTTTATATTTGTGTGGAAAATAATAATTTTTGTTACATTTTAATACATTTTTTACATGTAAAGATATTTGTGTATTGCTGTACATCCTATGTGTATTAAGCAATGTGTAAGCATTTGAACCCAGGCGCATAACTAACGAGATCTGTGCTGGACTAGACCTACTTTTAAAAGATCAAGATCGCAGTCTATTTCAGATCTTTTAAATAGCAACGGGCCAACGATTCACTTTACCCAGGGATGTCACAATTAATTGTTTCAACAGTGCACTTCGATGGAGGCGCGGAAAGTTTGGTATCGGTTCAGTAATAATCATAACTGATTAATTTGTACTGACGTCATTTATCTTAGATGTGATCTGTTGCTGTAGCTTACTATGGCGAAGGAGGCGAGCGCGAGTAACGCTCCAACTACTGCAGAAACTGTGCACAATTTCACTGTGTGTGTGTTTGCTTTACAGTCTTTCACCGACACTTACAGCAGAAGCCCCTATTTCACTGCGATTAAGAGAATGAAAGTGAACTCCATTTCTCTCTCTCTTTCTCTCTCTCTCTCTCTCTCTCTCTCTCTCTCTCTCTCTCTCTCTCTCTCTCTCTCACTGTGGCCCGTTTGAGCTGCTGGCGTGACTTTTCCTCTCCTCTCGGCTATTACAGTGATACTTCTGGATACAGACACAAGTGCATGTCTGCAGAGTTTTCTACACAGTGTCTATTATGAATCAGCTGTGTTTGCCGCTGCCGTTAATCAGTGTCGCTCATCTGTGAAGATTGCCAGCTAGTTAGAGCCACTCACAGCCCTTTCTGTTGAGCATGTGACCAATCAAAGCGATGTAAGAAATAACTTGCTGGACAAGGCTCAAAATGCTTGTGGGATATTTATATTTGTATATTTGCTATAAATCCTCTTGTTGTTTAAAGGAACAGTGTATATATCTGACTGTTTTTATTAAAGGACAAAATTTTCTTACAAATAGTATATAAATAAAATATTTTTATACATTTTAATACAAGAATTGTTGTGCTTTGAAGAAAATATAAAGCTGTGTATGGAAAGCATTGTCAATGTACCGTGATGCACTGAGATATGGAATTGAACCGAATCGATGACATGATAATCCTAACCGAACCATGAGACTAGTGTAGTTTCACACCTCTAGCTTTAAAACACCTCTATTTTAGACCAGCACTCCCATAAGTCCACAAAGTGGCGCAAATTAATTTGCTATTTAAACAGCGTGGTGAAAAACGTGAATATTAGGGTTGCGTTGATCAGAAAAAAAGCTACAAATCCTAAAATACACGTCCTGCACCTTATTGCGCAGGGTGCATGATAGGGCCTTGGGTCTCATATAATACATCCACTGTTAGACATAAATAAATATTTCTTTACAAATTCTATTGTACAGACTACTCATCTAAGCATCTTAAGATTTAGACATAGAAACACTTAAAAACAACATCAAAAATATAAATGTATACATATGCATGTAAGCAAATAGATGAAATGACAGAGTCAACAAACTTGCTCAGATTCTGTTTGGGCTTATACTGCTTTCATGAGTTACAGGTTGCATCTTTATGAAAGTAATTGTCATTTGGTGTTTGTCAGTCACAATTCAGTGCCCAGTTGTTTTAATAAATAAAAACTGTATGCTTAAAGTTTCATATGTTGTCTTGTACAGAAAATGGAAAGCTGTAGATGTTCAGAACAACATGAAGGCCAGTAAATGATGTCTGAATATTAATTATTTGTGTGAACTGCCTTAATAATTTTAGTCGGTTCTCTTTTGTAAATTCAAGACCATTTGAAAGCATTTTATGTAACGCAGACTGTTTGTTTCTTCACTCAGTCAGTCACTCATTCACACACACTCATTCACTCTTTTGTCATTCTTTTGACAGAGTTACCGACATGAACATTAACCAGCCGTCCATCCGTCCGCCTGCTGCTTTATCAGTCTCTCATCCTCGTTCTCATTTTCTTTTTCATTCTCCTTTTCTCTATCAGACAGGACCAGAGTATGGACAGGGCATGAACCCTATTAGCAGACTGGCTCAGATCCAACAGGCCAAAAAGGAGAAGGAGCCTGAATACATGCTGCTTTCAGAGAGAGGGATGCCTCGTCGAAGAGAATTCATCATGCAGGTAAGATTAATAAGAAAGCGAATCAAAAAGTATAAAGCAAAAGAAAAAAAACTGAGGCCAAGAAGGGGGAGTGAAGGACAGATGAGTCCTGCACAAACACTGATAACCTCCCACTGTGCAATCCGTCTTAATCAGAAAGACTGTCACCTCCTCCGGCTCTGATTACCACTGACCTTCAGCTTTGTCAAAGTCAGCCAGAGATTTTTTTAACACACAAACACACAGACAGTTGCAAAGTCATTCATAAAAATGTATAAGTCTTAATGCATATGCTTAAGTTCCTAACATATACCCCTGAAAGACCCAAATTTATAAAAACAAAAAAAGCTAAGCAAAAAAAAAAAAAACTTTTAGATGTTATTAAAGGCATTTAATGAAGTTATAATTTTAGCCTTTGGAGTAGCTGAAATACATTGATTCTAATTGCTGTCTGAACAAAAGTAACAGCATCTAGTTTTTTTTTTAAACAGGTGGTACTGCTTTTGTAGGCCCACGGCAGTAACTTGATAGATAGATAGATAGATAGATAGATAGATAGATAGATAGATAGATAGATAGATAGATAGATAGATAGATAGATAGATAGATAGATAGATAGACAGGGGGCTTTTTCAGTTTATTAATAACAATTTGCGTTTGTATATTTGTATATATTTTGTTATCATTATTAGCACTATTATTTAATATGCATATTTATATTTGTTTAACAAAAACAAGTTTAAATTAGTCCACCTGTTGGGGCATAAGAATAGGATGTATGTTTGGACATTACTCAGTTTTATGACCACACTTTATTTTAAATTTTTTATTTAAATTTTTATAATTTTATTGTTAATTTATTTGTTTGCTGGAAATTAGAGCTGAATGTAGAAATAGTTTTAAAACAAATCTTTCTGCTTAACAAATGAAATTAAATATGTACACTAATGGATGTCTTCAGTGGAGAGAGTAAAAGTAAAGTGGCCGAATTGAGGAGGCTTGTTCTTTAACCTTGCGCTGCAGATGGTCTGTTTACTTTTTGTAGTGAAGTGTTCAGTTTTTCCACTTACAAAGTCGCCATGTGAATAGCAAATGCGCCATGGTGTGACACAACTGACTCTTAACGGGAATGGAATGTTAGATGAGATGCAGATTGGTTTGAGGCATGTTATGCTCAAAACACACCCGTAACTCATTAAGATAAGAAGCGGTTTTAGACACTCCCTTAATGCTTTTGTATCATTCGCTTTAGAATTTGCGCCTAGATCATTAAAATACAGCCATCACATAGATAGTTTGTTTTCACCTGACTTACGACATTCAGTTGGCGTTTGTTGGATCGTGAATCGTCTGAGATTTTCCAATAAACAGCAACAAACTGACTTAATCAGACTGGGTTGCAGAAAGGCTTCATATAAATGTCTTATTAGCTTAGATAAGGATTATTTAATTAATTATTCAATTATTGTGGGTGGCAATTGTTGGGGCAGTGTGAACCTGACAGTATTTTTTTGGTACCAATCGATACTGAAATTTTAAAAACGTCCATTTCACACTAACAATTGAGCTCTGTTGACCACATATCCAAGCACTGCTGATGGACTTTTTTGTTGAGACATTGCTCAAATGTTAGCGGGAAAGGGACCTTTTTAAAATTTCAGTAAGATTCGTACAGAAATTCCAGTATCGTGACAACACTACTGAAGTGACAACAGTAACTTGTCCTTGTTGATTCAAGCATATTTCAAAACTTATGCACAATGTTGTGCAAAAATCTTGTGCCTAGCACAACAGTTTTGCATTTCTTTCAGTGGTGTATTGTATTGTATGAGAATTCACTTTTAATTTGTTTTAAAAAAAAACATATGCACTTAGCACACATTACATCACTGGCTGGTGTCCACTGGTTTATTGCAGGTCATTAAAACAACAATAACTGTACTTCTTGTTGCCCAGTGAATAAAAAAGACTTTTACCTCATACAGGAAAAAATGAACCCCCCTGTAACCATAAGAGCAGTTCTCAGTCTCTGAACAAAGACGCACAGATACAAGCAGAATTGGCTCAAGATCACTTCAGATTTCCACATACATGTTGAAATGCCTCCAATTTGGATCTGCTATTGATTTCTAGTTTGTGACTGCAAATCATGAAAGAATCTAAACCCTCGGCTGAAGATGACCAATCAGAAATCATGCTGATTATCTCATTCGAACTGAGACAAGTCAGACATTGGAGTCAAGTAGAGAAATGTGGATTTAAAGAGATTAGTTCACCCCAAAATGAAAGTTCTGTTATTTATTATTTGCACTCATGTCATTCCCATTCCCTGAGACCTTCGTTGATCTTCAGAATGCAGATTAATATATTTAAGATTAAATTAGAGAGCTCCCTCATCCTCCACAGACATCAATGATCTCAGCTCATAGTACAGATAAAGCTCTCAGACAGCGATGCCCAAACTAGGTCCTGTGAACCAAAGTTGGCCCATGGCAACCTTTTATTTGGCCCACCATCAAATTTAATGTGACTGTTTGGTCGTTTTATTGTTAAAAGCTATCTGAAATAACTGTTTCAATTAAACAGTGTAAATTAATCAGATTTTGTTTAAATGTACATTAGAGCTGCGCAATTAATCAAAAAAAGATCATGATCTCGGTTTGACCCCCTAGACGATCTTAATCAAGCATTTCTACGATTCTGTCAATCATATTTTCAAGTTCAGGAGAGAAGCAAAGGGGGCTGCACGAGTCTTTTCATTGTTTCACACACGTTGCTCAGCGACACGGACAGCTCCAAATGATGTTAAAAGAGTCACATACTGTATTTAGAAGTTATAATTTACCTAAAAATGTCATTTTTGTCTTCATATCATGCTGTATTTTCGGCCGGGAAATCACAAATGACGTGAGCTACTGACTGTGCGGGCACATGCCCTACTTAATGATAGACGCATGCGCGTCTACTTTAGTGAACAGAACCTGCCTATGCTGTGAGTAACAGGTAATAAAGTTTTGAAAAAATAATATTCAGTTTGTGGCAAAGAGTGATCGCTTGAGAGCCAGTGAATTAAATGGTCTAAAAATGTTGTCAATGACAGATTGCAAGCATATATCTGAAACATAATTCAACATCAGAATTATTACAAGTAGAATA
This sequence comes from Danio rerio, assembly GCF_052040795.2. NCBI lineage: Eukaryota > Metazoa > Chordata > Actinopteri > Cypriniformes > Danionidae > Danio > Danio rerio. The sequence continues at coordinate 14,856,663 of NC_141044.1, forward strand.
GAATTTTTTATAGAAACCAGTAGACCTACACATAATATTGATATTGTTGTTTTACCATATGTTTGAGAAAAAAAACTATAATCTCATATTAGGCTTTATTTTACCTCTACAGAATCGTGAGAGAATCGTGATCTTTATTTTAAGCAAAAAAATCGAGATTCTCATTTTAGCCAGAATCGTGCAGCTCAATGTACATGCTTTTTTAAACAAAAGCATTAAATTTTTTTTGTCTGATTACAAGTGTAAATTGTTAAATTATATAGAGGTAATAACTTATAAAATGCAGTTGTACTAACTAATATTAACATAATAACTAATAAAGCTTGCTAATGGAACCTTATAGCCTGTTTCTACTGAGTGTTACAGTATGGATCATCTTTATCAGGCTTGCCTTTCCACTGTCAAAAGGGTACCAATGGTGTGGTTTACGAAGGAAAGTTTCAGTTGAAGTCATTCTTGCTTGAGGAAATGTCAAAGTAAAGCTCTACGGGTCGTTCACATATCATATGAGAAGCACTTCTCACGGAGTGCTTTATACACATAAATACTTGTGTATAAATGTTCATTAAAACTTTTCTATGAACAGGTTTTGATTGTAACTGCAGATCAATGATACTGCGAAACAGCCTACTGTAATGTCTGCAATCATATAGAATAAATAAATAAATGCAACATATATGAACACATGCAGACCCTTACAGTCTCTGATATGTTTCCAATTACAGTAAAACTACACACAGTATAGATTTATTCCTTATTTGAGTTCAAAAAGAACACTCAGCATATAGTCCAATCAGTGCAAACCTCTCATCTGTATCTTTAATCTTTACCAGCACATGTAACCTCTTGTTTGAAAATAATTTTGTTATTTCGAGTTCATAATAGTCCAAAAGGTGATGATAATAGTTAAACAGTGTGCTCATATTTTAGGTTGCTGAAAGAATCATTCGCTCTTTTGTTTTTTCGAGCTTCACTCTTGCGTTTGTCTGTTTCTGAAAGGATGTCAGAAGCACTGCAATAATCACACGCATGTTATTATCATGAGAATATTTTTGTCATATTATCAAGTTTGTTATTTTAAAAATATACACATGGCGAGCGATCGTGAGCTCTCTGGAGAAAGTGAAGCCACTCGGGCTTTAGACGGCCTTATAAACAACTATGGGGCACAGGGTAGATTCTGCTCTTCTTGGCTTTGTGGCTGTTCATCAAGACAAAAAGGTTTGTTTGAGCTCGCGTCGACCATGGTTCATTATTGAATGTTTATATTGTTATGGTGGAATGTCTTGTGCGTTTAAAAATTGTGTGTTTCCTTTGTTTTTATGCTCCTGTCTTGTGCTTGAGCTAGTGACATATCTTTGTAAACCAATAGCGTTAAGCTGTGCGCTGGCTTCACCTATTGTCAACAATTTGTTGTGCTAGGTACTTTTTCTAAAGGGTACCCAAAAAGTAGTACGGTTCGCTTTTTGGAACCTTTTGACAGTGGAAATGGCCATCAAAAATGTACTGAACAGTACCATACCATTCAGTGGCCATTATTGTACTTTATAATCCTTTTGCGGTTTAATTTGGTTTGTTTTTTTAAAAATGAACTTATACATATAAAGCAATACACTACGTTTTTTGTTGTTATACCTGTTAACATATATTTTTTGCAGCTTTTGTCAATATCTTGATAAAATTGTATACCTTAACCAAAGCTTCAGCTATTAATCACAACAAGAAAATTTGATACCATCATAAGCCTAGATGTAGTTCACAGGAGTTATATATACAGTTCTACTCAAAATAATTCTACAGACCTCATTCATTTATTCATTTTCTTTTTGTCTTAGTCCCTTTAATAATCAGGGCTCGCCACAGCGAAATGAATGAAAGGATGCCCTTCCAACTGCAACCCAACACTGGGAAACACCCATACACACTCATTCACACACATACAATACAGCTAATTTAACTTATTCAATTCAACTGTACAGCATGTCTTTGGACTGTGGGGAAAACCGGAGCACCCGGTCAAATGATTCACTCGATCACAGGGAGAACATGCAAACTCCACACAGAAATGCCAACTGACCCAGCCGGGGCCAATGACCTTCTTGCTGTAAGGTGATTGTGCTACCCACTGCGCCACCATGACACCCTTCTACAGAACTCAACTCTATAAATTTCTACTCTAATCAGGTCTATAAAGCTCTATCCTAATTCATACACCTCTGTAGAACTTTATCTAACTTCCTTTGCAAAGCCTTTCCCTTTCTGCTCCCAATGCATTCATGTCTTACTCCCCACTGTCCCATACAATAAAGGTGACAAACTCCTAAAAATGTAATATAAAAATGTATATACTGCTCTGAATCTCTAGAGTTCTACAAAATTGGATAGTTTTATAAAATTGTGTAGCCAGAGTTGTTTAGAGTAGATATCTACAGTACATAGTTGTATAAAATGAAAACATCAACCTGCTGTCTTGACACGCTCCTCACATCATTCTTTAAAACAGTTTAACTGTTTAGAAATGGATCTTCTAAAAGTGGTAGATGCTTCACTTCTCTCACAGATTTTTCCAAACCCCTCTTGAAAATAGCGACCTGGATAACACTCTATTGAGCAATTACAGGCCAATCTCAAATCTCTCTTTCATTGGAAAAATCATTGAAAAGGTTGTTTTTAACCAGCTTAACAAGTTCTTAAGCTTCAAGGGATGTTTAGACAGTTTTCAATCTGGTTTCAGACCACATCACAGTAGAGCGCTCTTAAAAAGATAATCAATGATATACTCCTTAATACAGATTCAGACAAACTAACAGTGCTGGTATTGCTTGACCTCAATGCTGCATTTGACACAGTCGATCACAGCATACTTCTGGATAGGATGGAAAACTGGACTGGGCTGTCTGGGACAGTCCTCAAATGGTTCAGATCTTACCTTGAAGGGAGAGGTTACTATGTCAGTAAAGGTGACCATAGCTCGTTTGGACACCCATGACAAGTGGAGTCCCACAAGGCTCAATTCTGGCACCTCTCCTGTTCAACCTTTATATGCTCCCTCTGAGCCAAATAATAAGAACCAAATTTCCTACCACAGCTATGCTGATGACACTCAGATCTATATAGCCTTACTGCCTAATGACTACAGCCCTATTGCATGTGTTTTATGTGTCAACTTTCTTTAGTTAAACAAAGAGAAAGCTGAAGTGATAGCATTTGGGAGCAGAGATGAGGTTCTCAGGATGAATGCGTACCTTGACTCTAAGGGTCAAACAACAACAAATAAGGTCAAGAATTTTAGTGTGACTCTGGAGTAAGATCTAAGTTTCAGTAGTCATGTCAAAACAGTTAGCAAATCAGCATACTATCATCTCAAAAACATTGAAAGAATTAGATGCTTTGTTTCCAGTGAAGACTTATGCGTTTATCAGCAGCAGAGTGGATAACTGTAATGGCCTCCTAACTGGCCTTCCCAAAAAGACAGTCAGACAGTTGCAGCTCATCCAGAACGCTGCGGTCAGGATTCTGACCAGAACCAGGAAATCAGGGCACATCACACCTGTTCTCAGGTCTTTACACTTGCTCCCAGTTAAATTCAGAATAGATTTTAAGTAATATTACTTGTCTATAAAACACTAAATGGCCTAGGACCTTAAAACATTACAGATATGCTCACTGAATACAAAACTAACAGATCACTCAGATCTTTAGGATCATATAAACAAAAAATTCCAAGAGTTCAGTCAAAGCGGGGAGAATCTGCTTTCAGCTACTGCGCCCCCCGCTGATGAAATCAGCTTCCAGAAATGATCAGATGTGTTCCGAAATATGGCATGTTCAAATCAAGACTGAAAACACATCTGTTTAGCTATGTCTTTACTGAATGAGCACTGTGCAACAGCCCACAGATCGCACTATTGTCTTTTCTTTTTCATTCTTTTATAACCTGTTTTACACATTTTAATCTGTTTTTAATCATTGTTATTATTTGTTTTTATTTTCTTATACTTGTTTTATTCCTGTTTATGTAAAGAACTTTGAATTGCCACTGTGTATGAAATGTGCTATATAAATAAACTTGCCTTGCCTTGTCTAAAATGGGCTTGAGGTCTGTAGAGTTATTTAGAGCATGCTTGAGTTATATAGAGTTCAAATCAGTGGAGTAAATAGAATAGAGTTAAACGAACAATATAAAATACATTAGTAAAGAAAAAAAGGAAGTAGAGCTGTATAAAACTACACACAATGCAATGGAGCAAAGCAAGGATGGAGTAGCTGAGTGAATTAGCTTATCGTAGCGCAGAAGAGACTGGATAAAACAGAGGAAAGTAGAGTTGGGTACAGCATTGTTTTCCCCAAAGGGAAGGAAAATGCAGTATTTTATCCGCATAAATGGTGCAATGAAACACTGTAGTAAATGAAAAAAAGAAATGTTGAGTCTCATTCTGACTGCTCTGTCAGAAGCACATCCAGCACTGGCTCACACATAAACAAGTATCAAGCAAGCATCCAAGTTGGAGAAGCTTCTCTTCTGTCTCCATCCGATAATCCCTCGCTTTAAAGGACTCTGTGCATCCCTAAACGTGTGCTAACTGATTCTCCATGCTTATTTCACTGTCGCATTAGACTCTGCCTGTGTGTGTTTCCTTTGTGCTGCCCTGTCGCTTCTAAAATTTCCACATTGTTCCCCCTCCGGTCTGTGGGCATCAATACGTGTCTGTTTTCAGGCCCACACTATTGGTCCCCACCTGCTGCTTTCCTCCTAATAAATATCAAAAGATGGTTGTCTGGGTTTAGGGACAGTTTGACAACAAAATGTATTTCTTTTTTTATAACTGCTCGAGAATATGGTAATATCGTTTGGTTGGGTTTTCTGACAGATTCTGTAGTGCTTACAGGATATCTTGCACATTCTTTTTCTCTTTAGAAAAGCATTTATCAGCATGATGCAGTTTTGTCTTTAATTTTCACCTGTATGTATTGTCATTCCTTATTTTTGTTAACACTATCCACCTAGCTTTGTGCAATAGTGCTGCTAAATACACTTCATTGAACTTCACACGTGCTGCAAATCTTCACAACGCAGACTTTTTTTTTTAACCTAAACTATGTTTTTAGTGGTTATCAACAATGATAATAGCAGAATTCCTCAACATTGACTTAGTTCACTGTGTATAGCAGGGGTCACCAATCTTGGTCCTGGAGGGTCCCTGCAGGTTTTAGCTCCAACTTGCTTCAACACACCTGCCTGGATGTTTCAAGTATACCTAGTAAGACCTTGATTAGCTGGTTCAGGTGTGTTTGATTAGGGTTGGAGCTAAAATCTGCAGGACATCAGCCCTCCAGGAACAAGTTTGGTGACCACTGGTGTATAGCATGGTTACAAAAAATATGAAAAAAAAAATTTTTTTTTTTTTTACAAATTATATATATGTAGACACAAACAAACACACATACTTGAATATATGCATACAGGAACCTGTAAATAAGTATAAAAGGGAGAAAAAAATGATATACATACTATCAGAAAAGTACATAAATGAAAAAAGTGTCTAATAAAATTATTGTGAAACAGATCAAACAAAAATAAATGATAGTTTGTTGTCACCTACTGTATATTTCTTAAAGACATCCTAATAATTTCTCCTGTGTAGTTAAATTAAATCACGTAAGTTTAAATAATGGAGATCAAATTGTCATGTATTTAGTTACAATAAAGAATTGTTGAAATCCTTGCTCTGTTATGCATGGCAGTGGACTGTTCTAGTCGAACAATGTCTATAAAATAGTATAACCATTGCTGAATTGACAGGACATTAGGAGGAAACCAGAAACTAATGATTTTTTTACATTTTTATTTATTTATTTTTTACAGCTGTTAATCCTGAGAAAAAAGTTTGTTTTTGATTTAAAGCCAGGGCTATTGAAGAATCATCATTCAATAGGAAAAGGCAAGGTTCTGGATAAATGGTTATTTGCAAAATTTGCGACAAGATGGTTAACAAAAGAAGTTAAACCAAAAGAGACGTTAACCCAAAAATTGTAGATTGGGAGACATTTCCAGAAAGCATGAAAAAATGCTACCCATCACCCCAGTATTCATTTTACACAAACAGGTGAAGACAATGCAATCACATTTTTTTTTTAAATGTGCTGCATTTTTTTTCACAAGACAATTTATTGTTATTACAATTCAACATTTATGAAAACAGGCTGCCTTTTCAAATATTTCAACACACACAGAACACAACGGAAATGTTTCAAGGTAACCCTAAAACGTGATGTACCCGGCTATTTAGGTTACGGTTATTTAGGCTAATAAATACTTAAGACAAGAGAATTGGTATATTGAAATAAACCAATAAAAAAACTTGTCTTTCAAAGATCACCTACAACTTCACTGAGCAATAGTCACAGCACAGTGGCATCCATCACAATTTTGTATTTCATTGTGTTTTTACAACCGTTGTGAGAAAATGCAGAGCGTTTTTGTAAATAGTTTTTTTTTTTTTTTTTGTAGGAAAATGCAGTGCGTTAGTTAAATGTGTTTGCGTTGTGAGTATTTGCAGTACATGTGGTTTTAAACAAATGAAGATCTTTTCTCAATTTGTTGGCGCTTTTTGTAGTTGCATTTACACCACGTCCTGACATTGGCTAAGAAGTTAAATTGCAGCACATTAAACTCTCGGCTACAGTAACACATAGACATCACCTTTATACTAGTCAACTGCAGGTTAACTGTTTATATATAAGCATAATTAAGCTTTAAGTAATTATTTAATAGTTAATTAAAGTAACTGATAAATGTATAGTAACTAATAACTAAGACTTCACTGATTTTATAGTAATGCAATGATGTGCACCTTTTGTAAAGCTGCTTTGAAACATCAATTATTGTAAAAAGTGCTATTCAAATAATTTTGAATTGAATAGAATTTTAATTAAAGTCTGTGTGTAGACACAATTTACAATCTTAATTTTGCTAGTGCACAATGTTATTGTTTAGTTAAAATAATCCGTTCAATTAAATAAAAATCATATTCTGAGCATTTGTTCCTGGATTTGTAGTGGAAAACTTCTCTGATGCCAGTTTGACAGCTTCAAGAACAATATTTCTAGCCACATCTCTTTTACCATCAGTTTGCTATGCGGGAATGATGCGCTAAAATATAGCCATTGCCCCCACCTAATATTCCATTTCAGGTGGCAGTACATTAAGATAATTAAAAAAAAAGTCTCAGCAACTTCCAGTTCACAAATAGAGGTGGACTTTCATGCAGCTTTAAACATCTACCACTGTTTGTTTTTTCCAGGTGAAAGTAGGCACTGAAGTGACCACAGGAACTGGACCCAACAAGAAAGTGGCCAAGCGTAATGCAGCTGAAGCCATGCTGCTTCAACTGGGATACAAGGCATCGACTCCATTACAGAACACTCCGGAAAAGGTCAATTTTAATCATTGCAGTTAAAGCTACTTTGAAACTTTTAAACCACTACTGCTAAGGAATATTACGTTATAAACTACTAGTAATTTAAATTAGTGAAGTACTTGGCAACACTACAGAACCCATGAAAGATTTTTAAAGCAATTCTTTATTTAAAATATAAACAATTTCCTGTTAACTTCAGGCTATCCAAGAATTTGTTTTTGTTTTTTGTTTTTTTCTGTAAGAACATTAAATCCCCTGTAATGCATAAAATTCTGGTCATGGGCTGCTGGAAATTTGAGAGTTAAAAAACAACACAGTCTGAACAAGTAGGTGCAGTAGGTGATTGTCTACAGAAACATTTTTTAGTTTTACTGGTTGAAAGTCTCTTCACATTCCAATAGTAATGATTAAAGTAAATGATCTAAATGTATTTATATGCATTTTTATATACTGGATGAGGCATTAGACTAAAAATTGTTCGGTAACACTTTATTTTGATGTTCCATTTGAGTATTAGTAGACTGTATGCTTAATATCTGTTGATACTGCTGCTTCAACAGTTATTTAACTGATTATAAGGCACCTTGCAAGAACATGTCAACTTACACTAACCCTAACCCCAACCTAACAGTCTACTTATAATGAAAATTAGTTGGCATATAGATGCAATGTAACTTAAATTCCACAGCGACACCATGGCTGATGTATTTCTTTAAGACAGGTTGCTACACAACTGAAAACGTGCTAGACATAAGACAAAGTTTCGTTGTGAATTGTAGTTTTTTAAAGTACTTTAAAGTTTTGTAACTGTCAAATGACATGATCTAGTGGGTTGTTTAAGGTCATCTTTAATGTGCATGTTTGTGATTTCAGGAGGCACGGTTTTGGGCGGCAGGGGAGGGATGGTGTTTTCAAAGATATGCTAATGGAGAGCATTTTCACAGATCACTTACTGCACTTTTAATACAAAATGCAATATGTCTTTAAATATAGCCAGTTAATTTACGTCATTTAACTATTCAAGTCATAACCAAGGCATTTTTCTCAATCGATAACACCTTTTAGATAAATTTTAAATATGCAAAAATGTATTTAATATAAATAATATATATATAATGCTTAACGAAACTTGTAAATAAGGATAAAAGGGAGAAAAAAACGATACATAATGTCAGAGAAGTACATAAATGGAAAAAAGTGTCTAATAAAATTATTTTAAAACAAAAAGAAAAGATAATTTGTTGTCACTTACTGTATATCTTAATCCTTTCTCATGCGTCATTAAATTAAATCACTTAAGTTTAAAAAATGGAGATCAAAGTGTCATGTATTTGGATCAAATAAAGAAATGTTGAAATCTTTGCTCTATTAATTAAGGCAATGGACTGTTCCAGTCAAACAATGTCTATAAAGAAGTATAACCATTGCTGAATTGACAGGAGATTAGGAGGGAACCAGGAACTGATGATTATTATTAAATTTTTTTTGTAGCTGTTAATCCTAAGTAAAAAGTTTGTTTTTGATTTAAAGTCAGGGTTACTGAAGATTCTTTATTCAATAGGAAAAGGCAAGATTCAGGATAAATAGTTTTTTCCAAAATTTGCGACAGGATGGTTAACCCAGAGACGTTTAACCAAAAGAGACGTTAGAAAAAAATTTGTAGATTGGGAGACATTCCGAGAAAGCACGAAAAAAGCTACCCATCACCCCAGTATTACATTTTACACAAACATATTTACATCATTTATGTCAATAAATGATTTAATAAATTTACAATGAAATAAAATGAAATATATTTTTTTATTTTGCTGTTAAAATATGAAAATTATTGTAATGATGACCACAATTTATTTATTATTTTTGATCATCCAAATACTAAAAAACTTAAATGTATCATGTTTCTCTTTTTACTGTAATTTTCTTTATTTTGTTTTTAATGAAATTTATTATTATTATTATTTATTATTATTATTATTATTATTATTATTATTTACTTTTTTCTTGCTTTGTTAAAAACTGTCCCAATAATTTTTTTATTAATCAGTTAGTTATATAATAATAATTTATAAAAAAAAAAGAAAATTATATATATATATATATATATATATATATATATATATATATATATATATATATATATACACAAAATAAAATTATTATAATTATTCTTGTCATTTATTTCATTATCAAAAACATTACGAAAATGATGACAGATTAAATAGTTGTTTTTATAATTGCCTTGAAATATTTTTGTCTTTTTTTTTATGAGCTGATTTTTCTACCACATTTAAGATACTTTTAGTATCTTAATTATCGCATTGTGTCAGCACATTCAGTATGAACAGCGTAGCAGGATATCAATGAGAGCGTATGTGGATGTATAGGTTTGCTTCTTCCTGTTTCGGTTCGCACAACCTTAATCTTTAAATCTCCCATCTACTTAGTCTTTGCAAGTTAGTGACGCTTATGCTGTGATGTCTCAATTTTGTCACGAATCACCCTTTCTAGTGCACAAAAAAAAGCGACTTGTCTGACATGCATGAAAAGGGGTTTGCTAAATCGGCCCTCTTTCTCTCCCTTTTCTCCATTTCTTCCCACTCCTCTATTATCTCAACATTGGCCACAGATGGACAACAAAGGCTGGAATGGACAAAGGGCTGCTTTTCCTGAAACAACGAGCAACAGTAAGTGTTTTTCTCTCTGTCTGTGTTCCCCAGTGTAGGTGATGCCGGGCCGTTTAATCTATCTGACTGATTAATAAGGAACTGAGTCTCGCTTCTATGCAGAGCCTCTGAATTCCTGCTATTCATGCAGACTTATGTGCTTTCCCAGGGGGTCTGTGAGACCACTGTATTACACACACACACACACATTAACCACCCAAACAGTTTTTTCAGGATACAACCAGGGTCTTCTAGACACGTTTGCAGAAGCATATCCATTTTCTTCAAGAATGGGGCTGATTTTTTTTTCTTTCTTTTTTTTTTGTGGTGTGCTCAGCTGGAGGATCTGTAGATCTCATTCAAGGCTGATGTGGTGAGAAATCTGGTCCTCCCTTTGAAATTGAAAATTATTGTCTGAAGCCAAAAAATTCTGCATGCAATTGACCTAAAACTAAAATAAAAAAGTTTTTTCGTAAAAAAAGTTCCTATTATGGGTTCACAGCTCTAATGATTCCTACTTGTCTTCCTTTGTGATGAGGAGTAGGCAGAATCTGATATGTTGTGGGGAAAAAAAAGAAGAATGTGTTTATCGCATACTGGATTCAAAACACCACTAACGCTGCTGTTAGTTGCGCTCTTTAGTTATGTTGTCTCTGTCAATCAAACGTTGATGGACGGGAATTGCTCAACTAGCTTGTTCCAATGAGGTGCACTACTTGCACTTAGCCTAAATAGACCGTCCAAAAAATCTGCACTTTTTCCCCCATTGTAAGGGCCCAAGTGCGCACAGGCCCCTGGTCCATGCCCATAATGCCCATTGGTTAATCCATCCTTCATTCAAGGCAACTGTGCCTAGTGTGTGCATGCCCTAAAATGTACAAAAAATGTACAGAAAAAGACGCTACTCCAGTCACAGCTTTTGTACCGGAGAATGTATGCATTTACAAGTGCCATTAATGTGATTAAGTAAATATTTAAATATTGTAATTTATCAGAATTGAATGAAAAACGTATTATTATCCTTTTTTAATTGCTTATGAAGTGTATTACATTGATACTTGATGAAGACCGATTTCTCACGATATAGAGCCAGGTTTCTACTAACTTTAATAGATGTGGGATGATGCAACTGACTGTTACTTGACTACAAACAAACATCGCACATCACTGTCTTTGTTTATGAGCTTTGAGAATACATTTCAGCATCCAAAACTCATTGGAATCACTGCCTTATGTAATCACTAGTCACTTTTGATGCGGTTAGGAGTTGTGTAATGAATAAAAATCATAGCATTCAATTCACACATATGATATTTGTAAACAAAATCATTTTGGACAGATGACGAAAACAGAGAGAATTGAGAACTACACAGGCTGTCTGTCATTTGAACATCTCTGTAAACAGCTTCGTGATTAGACTGACAGTGATCTAGTTTTGTTTTGCTTTAGTCTTGCCAGACTGAGTTGTTGTTTTTTTTGTTGTTTTTTTGTACAAGCAGACATTATTACACCTCAGCCTCTGGCATTATTCAGTTTTTCCATACCAGAACTGTGGAAATGTGTGGATCTGGAACTCGATCACACTTGGGTTGAGAATTATATTAAAGTGCATTATAGTGAATAGTATTTTTTTGTCATATTATGTCTCTTTATGAAAAGATAAGCATATTTTTTAAAATAAGTAATTTTTGTCCCCAGCATGTGCTTGTGAAATTTAAGTTAAAGTTATCCCGCAGATCATTTAATGTACCATTAGTCCATTCACACAACAAATTTCCCTCTATTTGGTTGTGAGCAAAAACAGAAGAAAAAAGTATTCTTGTGCATGTATCTTTAAATGCAAATGAGCTTCAGAGTTTCAGAATAAGGCAAAACATTTATGCACTAATTTTACAGAAAAAACAAAACAAGCTTATTCTCACAGAGTCTAGGTGACCAGTAGCAGATTAGAGCCTTCTAGACTGAACCAGGACATTTCTGAATGGTCAGTGTATTTATGCATGTAGTTGATTAAACTCCATTAGCATGTTCTGGCTTTTGCAAACAAAGTTAACACTATGGGCGCAAAACGCAGGGCGCAAACGCTTTCAGGGCATGTCAGAATGCATTTTTGCTAATTTAACGACGGGAAAATCCGCTTTGCGCCATGGCGGATGGTCTAAAAGGGTTGAGTTTATTTTCTTAATGAGTTATAGGTGTGTTTTGATAATAAACCAATTAGAGCCTCATCTCCCATTCCCTTTAAGAGCCAGCTGCGTCACGCCATAAGCGCATTTTGACGTAAAGTAAGTTCACTTTCGCTTTTGCTCTCGTGGATAGGGAAACCTTTACGCATAGACATCAATTAGCCTATAAATAATTAATTTCGTTTGTTAAGCGCAAAGATTCAAAATAGTTTCAAAACTATTTCTAAATTCAGTTCTAATTTCTAGCAAACGATTAAATGAACAATAATACCCAAGTGTGGTCAAAATACTGAGTTATTTCCAAATACACCTGCCATGCCCCATATGGTCTAAAATTTGACAGATGGACAAATCTAAGCTTGTTTTAATAAAACAAATATAAATATGGATATAATAAATAATACTGCTAATAATAATAGCATTATACAAAAGCAAATTGAATGAACTGAAAAAGCCTCCCGAGATGAAGAAAGTTAGGCAGTGGTTTTCAAATCTTCATGTAGGCTAGAAATTAATATGTTTTGTAATATTTTAATCATTTATATTTATATCCTGTATATATATATATATATATATATATATATATATATATATATATATATATATATATATATCTGTACAGCAGTCATTCTATTTCAGACAAAATCTCTTCAAAGTGTTTCATATTCAACTCAAATCAAACACAGCGCCGCATGAATCGTTCGCTTGAGTCTAAAAAAAAAACTGTGATCCGGCCTGCTGAAATCATGTCATGCGCACACAAAGTTAATCTCCTGCAAACACATTGATGTCACATTCGCCGCGCACACTCAAGCGAACTAGCGGACACGTCGAGTATTAACCAGGCTTAAGAAATGGGACACCACTACAACACCTGCACATGTGATCGTATATCATTGCAAAATGAGATCGACGATGGCGCCTGCCGTAGTTATTCCAGTTGCATTGTTTTTTTTTTGTTTTTTTTTTATACTTATCTACAGGAAATCTCGGAAGGCAATGATATCATGTTATAACGATTTAATGTGGCAATAAGATCGTAACTGTATTGTGCATTTACACTGTGGCCGTATTCATCTATCAATCAGAAGGCTCTCTTTCACTGATGGCTGACACTGATTTTACATGCTGTATTAGCCAGACTCTTACCGAAGTTACATGAAACAAACTAGCCAGACAGACTTCTTACTGATGGCCTACCGAAAGGTCAAATCATTGTCTTGTTGTGTACTGGCCTTTTTTAACACAGCATGTTAACTAGCACATTCAGAAAATAAATTTAGAAACATTTTCGAAATGTGAAGTGACCCATTTGTTATAAAGGTAAAGCACGAAATGCTGATATTGACTCATTCATCAGAAACGTCATAAAAAAGGGTTTTCTCACACTGTTCATAGCACAGTGATCCTGTCATGTTCATACTCACAATATTTAAAAATAATTGTTGCATGTATAAACAGTAGCCAGTATTCAAAGCGGATCATCACCTTTCATCAAAGTTGTCCTAAACCTATTGAACAAAACCCATTCTAGTCCTAGGAGTAGTCTGAGAAACATTTTTCATTAACTTTGAATGTTGACTACTGTACATATATTACATACATTTTTATATCTTTAAAAATTCAACATTAACTTGTAATTTAAATTTAAAAAAAGTTCAAACAAAGGAGAAGAGAGTCGTTTTCTGCTGCAGTTAGACATGTTGGATAAATAAAAGTGATTAAACATAGATAACGCATATTGTATTGTTTTTGATAATTTTGACCAATTCATACTCAGTTTTTTCCATAGGTGTGTGAAAGTGAAATTTGTGGCGTTAATGGGCTTGCCTTGACTGTCCATCCAAAATCAATCAAGGAAATAAAAGATTTAAGGTTGTTCAAAAAAGCTATCAAAAGATGGTTGTTTGATGAGGATAATTAGTTTGCATGGTGGACGAGGATCTTTTAAATTATATGTTACTTGAGTGTGAACAGGTTTGCGGCTGGAAGGCCATTGGCTGTGTGGAACATGTGCTGGATAGGTTAACTGTTCGTAACATGAGCACATGTATGTGTAGTCATACCTCATTTTGTTACCACAAAAAAAAAAAAAAGGCCGTCTGAGAGGAAAAGCTCTGCTCAACGTCCCATACTCGATGTATCGTAAAGATATCATGCTGTACCCACATTTTGCCCCTTACTGTCCAGCAATCAGAACTACAGCTGTCACTCAAAATACCAGTTCTAAAAACATGGGAAACTGTGTTGTTTTGAGAGCAAAGGTATGGTTATACCATTCTAATATCAGTACAAAATCAACAAGATCAGAATGGTGTGTTTTTCTTCATACTTGTAGAAAAGGTTGGGGTTGGGCTGACCTTTTTCGGGTTTTCTGTGCTGGTTGATGCACTAAAAAAAGAAAGCTCTGTCAAATGCTAAAACGGGCCTTGCAGCAGGCTTCATATGCATCAGCTTGCAGGAACAGTAATGTGGAGTGATATGACTATATACACAACATCCTGCTGTGAATCTGCAGTGACCGCATTGTATAATGAAGACTGCAGTTTAGTTGCTTACTTGACTTGAAGCAATGTTTGACAACTGTTTTGGATGAATCTATGAAAACAACAGCTTCTCTGAATCATCTCTAAATCAGGTCAGTCGTGGTCAGATGTTGGCGTGGACTTGACCCAACTATGCAGTGACATTCCTGGAAGTTGCACACACTGACGAAAGCTCCTGGCCGACTTTATTGTTATACTTCGGGCAAGCATCCCTGGAGTTCTCTGCAGTTAATTCAAGCTGAAGAGTTTATTGCACTGCATCCAAAATATGTTTTGTATATAATTGAAGCTTTTAAAGTGGTATGTTTTTTAAAATATTTATAAATATTAAATATACCTTTAGAATTTTTTTTTTTTTTGATATATAAGCCACTTTTTTGTGGTTCCACACAGTTCTGCTTGCTTAAATTCAGTTTTGCTTGGCTTGGTTTGCATTTCCACTGCAATCTCTCTTCTAGTAAGTTGGATTATTGTTGTAGTTGCGGCAGTCTTTTTTTTTTCATTCTGGTTTGTCTCATCCAGCTGCATTCCATCCTCTGCTGCCAACAAGAGGAACATATGGACCTCTTCCACCACAAGGCTGCCATTTGAGGTGGCTTTATCTTACGACTATTTAATTGTACAGGGTTTGATCAGTGATCAGCAGTAAGTATATGTCACATTTTGGTAATGATACGGCTCATTTGGAAAACAAAAAAAGTGCTAGATACTTAGTATGCTAGGTTTGGAAAGCCCCCAAAATTAGCTGTAGCAAACAGAACTACACCCTACCATGCTATGGAAAAGTGCTGTGGTGTTGAGAATCTCTTCTTATGATTGTAGTTTTTGCATATTGTAAATAAAGCAATATTCTGGGTTAAGTTCAAGATGTTCAAGAAGCTCAAACAAGGATAATTAGTTGGGGATGCACCGATATGAATTTCTTGGCCGATACCGATAACCGATAATTCTTCAGACTTGGAGGCCGATAGCCGATATGTATAGACCGATAATAATAGATATTTTAAATTGTTATATTTTTATACAGCAAACTTCATAAAAGATTGAACTGCTCTTATGAACTGATTAGTCTATACTCAAAGCAAAATAGCTATGATTTCGAAATTAAAAAGATGATTATAGACCTATATTCACCATTTCACATAAATCTGCATGCAAAAAATTATTTCCTTTTCTTTATAGCAAATGAACATGCACATTGATTGTTGCATAAAAATAATAGTTTTAATAACAAAATGATATTTAATTAACAAGCAAGTTAAATATATTTAAATAGGATAAAAATTAAAGAGCTAAGGACTGAAACCAGCTCAAATGGTCATGAATAAAATGTGTTACAGTGATGTACACATGTAAAAATATGTCATGTTCGAAAAAAGTTTTTTAGAGGTGTTTTGACAGTTTAGAGCCATCGTACAAGCAAACTAGCTAAAGCTAAATACAGATAATACATTTTAGTACGTTTAGAAAATGCGGCACAGATTCATCCTATTTGGCGTTTTGACATGTCACATGTAGGAGCTGCTTGTCAATCAGACATCGCTTCTGCGCTCGTTCTTGCCGTCAATCGTAGGAAAATGATCGATAAAAAAGTTTATGATAAACCGCTGAGAGTTTCACTCGACTGTAGAGGCAGAGTTGCCATCATAGTCAGATACAAAACCTGCATTTAACTGACTTAATGACAAACACAGAGCAGAATATAAAGACAGAATGAGCGGCTAGTTAAGAGCCCCTTGGGCTGGACTCACCTCTCCCCCGTGCTACAGTGTGTGTGTGTGTGTTTGTGTGCGGTGACAGCTCTCACGCGAGCTCGTTATAGTCAATATGAATATTTCAATCAAACTGGATACTATCTTACATCAACAACACATGACAAGCAACGCGTTGATAATAACAAATAATAAGATTACAAACAACCTTTATGTTTACACGTGTTGTAAAATGTGCGGGTCCTTCAATGGGACTGGGCTGCAGTTTGGGGTGTGAGTAAAGCGGAGGGAGAGGGAGAGAGAAAAGAGGAGTGATTTTTTCTCAATGAGACCATTTTCTGTGATGTTCCCTCTTTGGTGACTTACTTGTTGTACCACACGGAAAGTAAAAAATATTTTGGACCAAGTTACACGTGTCCTCTTTCATTCACCAGCTGCAACTAAAAGAGTTCACCCTGAAACTAACATTATTCAGCCCTGCAGTAATAATTAAATCTCCCAACAAAGAAACAGAGCAGGAAAGGTTTCCACATGTAATATTTTTCCTGAGGCAATTTAAAGCAAAATACAAAATGACACTCAATCAAAAATATCTACAACGACAAGGAACGTGGTTACTTACTGAGTTATTAATGCACAACAAGCCACGGGAAGAAAGGATGGACTTTGAGGGAATAATCAGTGTGAGGAGCGATCCATTATAGTGCACTGGACAAGTCTGAACAAGTTCCGCCCACGCGTGTGCGAGGCAGGCAGGTCTGTACAATTACGTAATTTATCGGCTTAAATTTATCGGCCTAATTATGACATCGGATCGATAACGATAATCTTAAAAATAGCATTTATCAGCCAATAACGATATGGGCGCTGATATATCGTGCATCCCTAAATTTAGTAGTTTTTGTTAAACAAAATAATGGTTTTATAAATAAAAGTAAAGTACTTCATAAAATAAAGTGGAAACTTTTTAATATTGAGAATTTAAGTTAAGTAGCAGTATATTTTTATGTTAATGATAACAAACTAATAACATTAAGATGTTAGAACAGTTAATATTATTAAAAAAAAATGACAGTTTATTTATAACTTCAATTTTGTACCTGCTCATGTTCTTGTATAGAGTGCATACATGTGTATATATATGTATATATATATATATATATATATATATATATATATATATATATATATATATATATATATATATTTATTGTTTATTAACAGATGCTTATTATTGCAGTTTTTGTTCAATATAGAGAGAATACAGTAAAATCATATGCTGTAATCTCACTATATTGAACAAAAATTCCAATAAAAAATATTGCAAACTCTAAATCCTTACCCTCATCCAGGTAGACTTATTCTATAATGACAGAAATTAAAACATTGCTGTGAAAAACAAGAATAATGGTAAACCAAATAGAGGAAAAGTAAAAAAAAAAGTCCAAATAAATAACTTTACCATCATGAGATACATAAAGTATATAGAAACAGAAAATCTGTACATTAGAAGGTAGAAACAAAAGATTGGACTGTATCAAAAGTTGTAATTCAAGACTCCAGTTCCCTACAAATAATGTCTAGCAAAAAAAAGGCCCCATTAGCTTTTTTCCATCCACATATTTTATGTGCATTTTGGATATGCACACAAGAAATGGTTGATGGAAACACCATGACGTGCATACATTTTAAAAATGTGCAGAAAAAAAACGTGCATAACTGAGTTGGATAAACTTTGATAAGAAAAGATGCGCATAAACTATGATGAAAACACTTTTACTGAACAAACTCCAGTATACGCATAAAAAAGTCATGTGATTTTGTTATAAGAGATCATGTGATGATAAAAAAAAATGTGTGAATGGACAAACCAGCAGGTTGAGCATCTAAAATGTTGTTTTGGTCATTCGTAAACACCTTAACCATTTCAGTATCAGTGTTGTTATATTTTTGATTAACTCCAGAATTGTCAAGAGCATCTGTGATCAACGTCTCATGTCTTCAAACACCACCACACTCTATTGTATGCCAGCATTGTTTTTTGAGGTGCAAGTCATTTATTAAATTAAAAAAAAAGATACATGCAGCTTCTCCTACCACAGTAACTTCCATTTTTACTTTTAATATTTGCTGCCAGTTTATCGAAAAGTGATGATTTTGTTCTCTTTGACTCGTTAGATGGAAACACTGCTTTATTCGCACATATCTTTTACACCATATTCCAGTTTTGTGCATAAATTCAATTTTTGGATGGAACCATAGCTACTGACGTCTACTCATTGTAAAAAGAGGAATCCAGCGGCAGACCAACATTTTCTTAGCAGCTGTGAAGGCGTCTAAGAGTAAGTTCTTTTGTTGCAGTGAGAGTGACAAGTTAGAAGAATCATTTAGGAAAAAGCATACTGGAGTCGGTTCTACATCTTTTCCTAAAAAGAATCAGATGTCACGAGCCAGCTGAGACAAAAAAAAAAAGAAGTGATTTATTTATTTGCTTGATGGGATAATGAAAGTATACATTTTACCATCAAATTTATAGATTTTTTGAAAATTTTGATTTTAAATCAATAGGTTTTACACATTTACACTGGAGTTACACCTGTTAATTAACCGGTGCATTAGAATGTGTCCCATTTAAAAATAACAAGTTTAATGTCTCATGTAGCAAATCCAAAGATTGTTGTGTCTTTGAAGCATACTCTTACAGTTGTACTGACGCAGCTGTACAGATTCCAGCAGTTATGAATTACATATTGATTTTACTGTCTCTTATTACAAACATTTTAAAGATGATGTAAACGTGTAAAACACATTCTTGAGCTGATCACAGAGAGTTATAACAGATCTTTAATTTCCACTATCTTTGCATTTCCTCTTCGTAAACATTTCTTTGCATCATACGTAGGTGCCCTTTAAGTATCAACTGCCACTGATATAAAATAATTTTGAATAAAACTGTTAAAAAACTGTTCAAAACAAAGTTTGTTGAGTTCATTTCAGCTAAAAATTCTTGTAAAAAAAAATGTTTGCTTTCGCTTGTAAAAGATCTTCAAACTATATTGGCTAGTGAAGATTACACAATAAATAGGTGTTTTTTTTCTGGTAGTAACTTTTCATTCAGCAGTGAGTATGCACCACATTTTAGCAAGGATACAGCTTGTTTGGAAAACTAAAAAAGCACCAGATACTAGGTATGCTAGGTTTGGAAAAGCTTCCAAAGTTAGCTTTTGCAAACCTAACAACACTATACCATGTTTTGGAAAAGTGCTGCAATGTTGAAAATCTCTCCTTATCATATTAGTTTTTGCATGAAGTGATTTATCTATTTGCTTGATTGGTTAATGAAATACATTTTGCTATGATTAAAAAAAAAAAAAATTAAATCACTAGGTTTTACAAGTTTACATTGGAGTTATACCTGTAATTTAACTGGTGCATTAAATGTGTCCCATTTATTCTACATTTGAAAAGAAATGACTTAAAGCTTTTTTTAAAACACAGATGTTTTTAATTATTTTACCAAGACACTCTTTTAAAATGTCACTTAGTGTAGCAAAGTGTAACGTAAATCCTCCTCAGGCATACTTCTAACAAGAATTATTCGATGACAATTTAAATGATTTTAAGGATCACAGTGCAGCCTTAAAGTCATACATTTCTCAATTTATGTTTGCACACGTTGTCACTATCCTATAAATTACTAGCTTTTTTGCCCAATATATAATTAAACCTTGAACATAGGTTGAACCCAGAATATCATTTAAGCTTCTGTTTTTGTTCATGTCTGTTTTGGGATTTGAATTGTTCTTCTAAAGATGCACAAATGCTGCTTCTTAACCAGTATGCATTTGAAAAAGGGTCATTATCCATCTCTTTTTCATCTCTCTTTTTATCTTTTGGCCTTTGCTCTGTTTTGGAGAGGATCCGTTCTCCAGCTCAGCTTTGTCCCACTGCTGTTGTTTGTCTCCATCGATCTCCTAATTGACTTCACAGACTTTCTCAGCCGGAGTCTTTAATGTCAGGATAATGCTTGTTAATTTACGGTTCCTGAGATCTGCCAGCGAGAGAATCGACGTCTCTAAGGGGTGTAAACTCAATTCGGAGCAGATGTACGTGTCAGTGACCTGCAAAGTTTTTCCTTTCCACCCTTGTGAACACAGAACCAGGTTGTCTGAAGCAGATTTATGGCACCTTGTCCATCGCTGCTAAATGTGTGATTTATCACAACTGCATTTTGATTATGCAAGAGTAATGATTTTGATCCTCTGCTCTGCATTCTTGGGTGTTTCTTCAACTATGCACATTTTTGGCCATGTGGACTTTGTGAAAACAATTTTTGCTTTCTTATAATTTGTTAAGCACTGTGTACACAAGCAGTACATGAGAATTCTGCCAATTTTTTATGGTTTTCTAAATATGTTGTTCATTTCTACACTGTCACAATTTTATTTTATTTATTTATTTTTTGTTTAACAAAAATTATTTGAGTAGTTAGATGTTTGAGCTTGCTAGAAAATTGTAAGTAAAAAATATAATCTTATTTATTTATTTATTTATTTATTTGACCACATCTCAAATAATAGAAGTGATGGAAGTAGCATCTTAAATGTTTTGCCAATTTTTTGCCCACCATTCCATGCACTTTAAATACAATTAAATGATAATTGCATCCTTTTTAAAGGCATCATTGGACAGCTTTACATGTTGAAAATGTTTACTGTAGAATAATCTTCTTACTAGAGATACTTGCCTTGATTTATTTTTTAAATAACATGTTAGCATCATGCACATTTTTTTGTTTGCTAGACAAGAGCACAAATGTTTAATAGGTTTGGTTTTTAAGTTATTTTTTTAATCATTTTGACACATTATGGTTTGTTTATTTATATTTAGATAATTTTTTACTAGATTTTCATATATTTAAATTCCCATGTTATTGCACAAGAGAACAAATATAGATTTAAGGACTTTTAATTAAAAAGTAAAACTGCCTATAGCTTTAAAATATTTCAAGTTAAAAGGCTCATATTTTACCCCTTTAACAAGATGTAAAATATGTTTTTGGCATCTCCAGAATGTGTCTAAAGTTTCAGCTCCAAATTCATATCAGATCATTTTCTTTCCCTGCTGTATATGTGATTTTGGGGTTAGATGTTTTATGATGGATTTGCAGTGTTAGTTTATTCAGGCTTTTCTGCAACGATGAGTCACGCACAAATGCCTTTATAAAGTTTTCAGCGTGCACAAGCACACGCACGCAAACACGCACACACGTTTAACTTTGAACTGCTTTTGTGTGTCTACTTGCAGCAAATGTGACAGGATACCAGTTAATTGTATTGTACATTGATGTATGGATAATCATACTAGAGTACAAAATAAACCAGATTTAGCGTCCCCAATCTGGGACTCCTGTTGTGTGTTTCAAGCATACTAGTACAATTTTGCTGATGCATCTTAGCAGGTTCGAGTAGTTATGAATTGCAAATCAATTTTACTGGCTTTTATTACAAACATGCACTATTTTAAAGATTTTGTAAAACTCATTCTTGAGGTATAGCTGATCACAGATAGTTGAAAAAGATCTTTCAATCCCCGTTTCTTTTCAAATCCTGTTCTGTGAACTTTTGCTGTGTGATATGGGCTAAATAAACCTATCACAATTTACTTGAACAGTATTGCGATTTCGATTTTAATCACGATTTTTACGCAGACAGACTGAATCTGCTTTTACAGTGTCAATCTTAAATCTATTTCAAAAGAAAAATAATTAGATCTTTATCAAAGTTCTAAAACATCTACTAAACAGACTGAAAATAAAATAAATATCACCTTGTAAAGCTGTAATAAATTGTCTCTTAAAAGACCTTTGGCACAACAAATGTTTGTCAAACTCAATTAGAAGTATTTGTGTGTGTGCACAGATTTGTTTTGCTATGTATAGATCATAGACCTTCAGAACGTCACACGACGAGTCATCTAAAAAGAACTGACCAATCAGCTTCATACTTTGTATGGAATATACAGATTTCGCTTACCTGAGGCAAACACAAGACACCCAAACACCCTGTTCTTTTTTAATTCTGTTCATACATAAAACTTGTATCGGAACTGCAGCAATGTTTTGTTAGTTTGTCATCTTCTGATAAAACGGTTGATGATGGGTCACAAAGCAATGACAAAGGTGCGACCACAATGCATGTTGAAAATGCTAAAGGAAGCGATACTATTTTAATTAATTGCACAGCTCTATTGTGAGCAAATCTTTAAACATTTCTTTGCATCAAAGTTGCCCTTTAAGTATAAACTGGCACAGATATAAATCATTTTGAACAAAATAGTGGAGATACAATAGATAGGTGAAATCTCCACTCTCCTTTGAAAGGGGATATGAAGCAGCAGTTTGTTTGAATTTAAAGGTTCACAAAAGTTGCATTTAATTACCCATTTTAAAGTTGGTCTTTTTTGAGCTGAATCGTCATAGACGGACATTAGTTGCGTTTCCTCTTTTTTTTTTTTGAGCATTTTAGAATTTCACATAAAATGAATGAAAATGTACATGCTTTTTGAAAATGCACATTAAATACGTTTGAGCACAATGGAATAAGATAAACTTTTTATCGAATGAGAAAAAACTGCATAAACTAGGGCTGTGCAATATTGTTTTAGCATCGATATGGCAATGTGCGCATTCGCAATAGTAACATCGCAGTATGTGCAATATGGAGTTAGGATTATTATTGTTGTTGATCTGCAGTGAAGAATGTACTGTGTTTACATTTTACATTGCATTTGATTATTCAATGATAGGGGCAAGACAAAATATTAATATGCATGTGTTGGCACTCCTCATAATGGTGGATCGAATATATACCAATGTTGCAATTCATGTAAATATAAGTGCTGTTAAGGGGGTGGTCCACTACGATATTATATTTTAAACTGTAGTTGATGTGTAATGTAACATCAACTGTGAACATAACATCTCTGAATGTAAGACGCTCAAAGATCAAGGCAAAGGCAGACATTGGCTTTTACAGAGTTAGTTTAGCAAAGCCTACAGCAAACAAGTACTTCCAGGTTAATGTCATAAATCCTTCAGGTTACAAGCATACACTCTTCGCAGTGAAGGGACGTGGCCAGATACGCTGTAATGTTATAACACAGACGCTTCCTGGTGACATGTATCCGATACGCAAATCAAAGCACATTATCTTAGCTGACCAATCAGAGCCTTTTGAGGGCGGGCTTTTGGAGGAACTAGGAAATATGATTGTTGTTTTCATGTTACCTGTGTAGCAGTATTTAATAAAAGTAAGATATATATGAAAAACGATGTTTTTTACAAATACATCTTATAAAAGAAGCATTTTTTTTCTTCTTCATTTACAAATATCATGATTTTATCTTTATTTATTCTTGCTACTTTGATTCACTCCTCTACAAGATTATTCAAATCAATCAAAGTTAATGATTTTATTACAAATAGAGCTATTCAAGTTATCTGCTAATATTGTATTCATGTTGCAATATAAATCACAGCAAAATAAAATATCGTGGACAAACCACACTGCAAGCATCTGAAATGTTCTTTTAGCCATTCTTTAATCCTTTTGCCAAAGTCCATCATCAAAGTGGTTTAGTATTATTACCTCCCAGAGCTATCTTGACCGGCTGCACTTCCAAAGAGCACACGGCACATATTTACCCTACATAATCATCTAATAGTCACACAGAGCTAAATTGCAAGGGTTGGATGCTTGTCAAAAGGGTAATGGTACAAGATGACAGACTCAGAAACAAAAAGGGAATTTAGTCAAGATTGCACATTGAGTCATGGCCGGCACCGCCATATGGTCTCAGGGCTCATGTAATAGGGTGTATTTAGAGAAGCAATGAATCCATTTTTTTCACTTGTACCGTGCACCTGAATGTTTTAGCTTTAATCCTGTGATTCATTCTTCTGAATGTACAAACCCATGGCATATGTGTTATAAATTGTGTGTGGTGTAATGAACGGATAAAGGAAATGAGGCGGGAAGGACGGATTAAGGGACGTACGGGAGGTCTTCTGTCCAAGAAAAGCAACACATCTTCTTAATTGAGTTTTTTTTATTCCCACACAGCCATTAGAATTCCCCAAAACACCAGAACTCATTTTATATAAGCATTTCAACAGCTTTTTGTCTGCAAAGTGGTCATAATTTAATAGTTCTCCATGTTGCTGGTTTTTCTGTGTGTGCATGTGAGAGTGTCTGTTTGTGTATTAAAAAAAAAAAAAGTGCAGGATTCCACGAAAACTGAATGTATGAGTAAGGCAGCGGTGTGTGTGTGTGCACGCGAATATGAATATGTCAGTGTGTTAGTGTTTAGTGTCTTGGAGCATTGCTTCATCGTGTTGATTTACAGTTGGGCCTTGTGTGTTATCTGTTTTAAATCACAGCTTGGGCCATGAGCTGGCCAATCTCCAGCCCACCATTCTCAAATTCAGCCCATTATACTGGGTGGAACCTGTTGGAACGAGGGAAAGAGAGAGAGAAGGCAGAGAAATGAGGGTGCAGATGGGATGGTGGTATTGTTTTTATCTCAGCGCTTTTTTTTTTCTTTTTGTGCTTTTTGTTGTCATTCTCAATTGATGTCATTCTGGCTCACACCTTTCGTTTTATACCAGTAAAAGGGCTCATTCACATAAAAAGTGTCTTTGCATTGAAAAAGAAAGACGCGGCAGTAAGGATTTTTTTTGTTTTTGTGCATTGTAGAGCAGTGGTTCCCAAAGTGGGGATTGTGGGACAATGACAAGCGATCACTTGGTGATTTTCAAAAGTCAAATACATTTTATTAAACTGTTAGAATTACCATATTTTATCCATAACCCACAGAAGATAAAAAATAGTAGTTCTTAATAGTAAAAAGAAACAACATTCAAACAAAAAGCCATCAGCCTATACATTTTTTTCATAGTATTGGTGTGTTTATGTTAGATTAGCAACACTGCAATAGCGTCAGCTGCAGCAGATTGATTTTACAACACCAGGTTAACCTTTTTGACATCTTTATGGCAATCAAATACATTAAAAATAAATACAGGCCACAACTGAATATTGAGAATGATAATTGATTGGGAGTCTCCAAAATTAAACAAAGATTTAAATTGACCAGTTTGTTTTTTTGTACTGTCAATATGTTCTTGTTTATATAAGCCTATTGTTGTGTGGGCAGCGTTTGTATATTTACAACACCTCAAGGAATTTGAGAGTTGCGAGTCACTGGCATTTTATTTTAGGAGTCGCCGATTAAAAAGTTTGGGAACCTGTGATGTAGAGCATGAGAGAGAATATGAATATATATTATGTCGAGTTAAGTTCCAGCATGTTTTCGAACACACTCAGGAGCGCACAATGTAAACCAAAGCAAATCATCACAGAAAAATCAGACTGTTTTATAGTTATACTTTTTGAAATGCATCCTAATGACTCGATTTAAAATGTGCTTATGTGTAGATATTTTTATAAATGCTCTTTGTATGTCTGATAAGCTGATAATACCCATTCCATGATGTTCTGTCCACAGGGTAAAGTGTAACTAGAGAAACTGAGCAATAGTGCTGAGTGATAAAATCGGTGTCAGTATTTATTAACCGAACATTGTCAATAACGATAAAATAAAAGTTTGCTATGTAGTTTCGGAATGAAGCGCTATAGTTTTTTTAAATGTGGCTGCCGAGCGCACACCTTGAAAGGCATGGCAATAAGCTTAGGGTGTAAATTTATCATTTCAATAGAGGTGCGCAACTTGTGCGATGCGCACATGGGAGCGACGCTCACATGGTGTGCAAGTGGCGGATATGACGCATGCAATTTCCAGGTACTCCTATTCGAAAAACATTAGAACTTTTTTAAATGCCATGAGCGCATTACGATTCATGCAAGTAGAACTAACCAATCTGCTTCATACTTTGTATGGAATATACACTGTTCAGTTATAACAGCAGACTAATTACCTTAGAAAAACACAGTGCGCACAGACACTGCATCGCATTTTACTTTTCTTCATAAACTTGTATCGGAGCTGTAGCAATGGTTTTGAATTTGTCATTCTCTGAGAAAACGGTTAATGGTCCCCTAGTTATGAGAGATGCCATGGAGTGCGATTACAAAGTGCATTCAAAATGTTGAAGGAAACCATGTGCAAATGAGTGCCGAATAGCAGCACTAGGAAGATTATAAATAAAAAAAGGATGTAAGGATGTCACCAGTGTCGTTTTGGTTTTTTTTCTTGTGCATCCAGCCACTAGCTCCCCATCTGAAAGCTTTTTTTAGCATAGGTGTTAATGCAGTCATTAAACTTCACAATTTGTAATATTGCAGTAAGTGTTTGAATAATGAAGTGTTAATGAATTAGTTTTTTTTGCCTATAGCTCAGATTTGATTATCATTATTTGTTTTGTTTACAGAGTTTGAGCTTTACTGTGTCATTATTGACACCATACAGATGTTGATCTAACTTTACCATTGCACAAACTTTGTAACATTTTATTTATCAAGTTTAAGAGTCTCTTTAACACTTGTTTGTTTTATTATAAAGAGATCAGATATTTTGTTTAAATATTATATACTTAATATATTTTTTGACTAATAAATATATTTGCCTTAGTAATGTTTTAAATAAAAAAAATGGTTAAATAAATAAATCCTTATATTCCTAAATGTACTGTTAAAAATATTCAATAATTATCAACACCGAATGATATGAAAAATGATATCATGATAATTTTTTTGCAATATCACTCAGCCCAAGTGAACACAATGCAGTGTCGGTTGATTAAATAAATGTTTATTGCAAATCATGTATACATTATACAACAACCCTATAGAAATCAATGGGAATCAGGTTCTTGTTTACCAAATGTTTACCAATACTGTAATAACAAATTCCCATTAGATATCCAGAGACAGCCACTGAGCGCCTGCAAACAGAAACTTGGATTCCACTTTATATTAGGTGACCTTAACTATAAACTTGTATCAAAAAATGAATGTAATATACTTACTGTATTCATAATGCATTGCAGAACACTTTTAGGAACAGGTTTGCTGGTATTGGTAGGTTTAAAGTTGGGTTAAGATGTAAGCAATGGCAACAAATGCAATAAAATGTAATTAAATGCAATAAAATGTAATTAAATGAGATTAAAATGAAATTACATGCAGGTATTTAAACCATTGTTAGTACAATAACAAACATGTATTTACTCTATACGTACATTGTAACAAATGATTAATTTCAGTGCCAGTACATATTAGTTAAGGCCACCTAATATAAAGTGCATCTTTGCCAGTCAACCTTGTTGAAATGGCCGACAGGAACTCCAAACTGCTGGTTTTGATTTACATTCTCGCTTCATGAATTAAAGGGCTGCGTCAACAGCACACTGCAGCACTTAGAGGAACTGCCTATTTACATTTCTCACAATTTTCTGCGATAATATTTACCAGTTTTATGGCCTGAACACTAAGTTAAATCAGTCTTTGCTTGTTCTGGGTTGTCAAAATTTGTGGAGAACAGCCAGCTGCTTTTTGAGGCTTTGTTTAGGACAGCGTATGCAGACAGGAAGCAGAATCTGTGCACAGATGAAGACATCTGCTGCAGCTGTTTTGTCTGTCACTTTTATTTATTTAGTTATTTATTTATTGTCTAAACCTGAACTTATCTTGACAAACTGTGTATTGTTTGCATATATCATTTTAAGTATCAACTCAATTTGGGGAGGCTGTTAAAAGATTTGGCTGTATCTCGTGTATACTGTTAGATGGCAAAGTCCAAGTGTAAGAGATGTACATGTTGTTGGGGAAAAACGTTTTATAATCTACTATTAGGTTAAAAACTATAAGCTGGACCACTAACTTAAAGTAGAAAGTTAATCAAATGATTAGTTATGTATTTGACTAACATTTTATTTATCTATAAGGTCTGGTATGTTTCTTCCAAATTAAAAATAAAATATGCTATGATGTTCTTTTAAAAATTGCAATTGGGACATCATGATAGCTCAGTGGTTAGCACTGTCACTTAACCGCAAGAAGATCACTGGTTTGAGGCCCGGCTGGGCCAGTGTGCATTTCTGTGTTTAGTTTGCATGTTCTCAAAACATATGCTGGAATATTTGGAGGTTTATGGACCCTTTCACAATCCTTTTATGACACGTTTACTGGTCATCGCAAACTTAAATCCTTGAAGGTTTTTAATAATAGGATCTTTTTTGAAAACGTGTGAACATTTATATGTATTTATGTATGCATTGTATCATCTTTGCTTCCAATGACAAAAAATGAATAGCCGCTTGTGTGCGGCATTTCTAATGCAGCATCTATGGGACAGGACAGTATATTTGACATTATTCTCTCCTCTGGCTGCCGACATCAGTCTCACACATTTTTTTTTTCCATTTTCTGAATATTTTGATAACACCATAATTTATTCTTTTATTATTTGAGCAAACATAGTTGTAAAAAAATTTTTTTGTTGTGCTCTCCTATTCATTATGCTCTAAGTTTTCCCAACTATGATGACTTTCGCTACTGAGGAACCTGGAAATGTGAAAAGGGTCTATTCCGCTGACCTCTAAAATAGAGACTAAGCCAAGGGAGAATGAATGAATGAATGAAAATTACAATTGGTCAAAATAACACATTCAACAAATCAGAGTTATTCTACAAGATGTTTGTTCCAGTATTTTATTTTAGTTTATTTTTAGTGTATAATTTATTATTTTAATTATTTCTTTGTTAGTATTTAGTATTTAATTGATTTCATTTTTATTAAAATGTTTAGATGTACACATCATCATAATACAATAAAAAACTAGCAATTTTTTTACTATAAATAATTCAGATTTTATATATTTGTTTCATATTTTATATCTAATAACAATATATATATATATATATATATATATATATATATATATATATATATATATATATATATATATATATATATATATATATATATATGTGTGTGTTTTTTATTGTATTGCTATTATTGAAAACCATGTTCCATTTTCTGTTTCTTTGATGAATTAAATAAATTAAATAAGAATATATAATAAATAGAATAAGAATTTTTATAAATATAATATACGTATCAGAAGTTGATGAAAATAATGAATGATAATATGCATGACTTTTTTATTGTAGCACAAAAAGGAATTCTTCACCTTTCCCCGGACGTGTATCAAGAAATGGAAGCAAGTCGCAACAAAGGAGTCCCCGGTGCTCCTGGAAACTTCCCAACAGCCAAAGAGATTGGCCAAGGGTCAGCAGGGCCATTCTGCACCCCATCGGTGGGCAACACTGCAACCATCGCGAAGGAGCTGCTGCTGAGCGGGACGTCACCCACCGCTGAAGCCCTCGTCCTAAAGGGAAAAGCACCTGCTTTGGCCTGTGGCTCCATCCAGCCTTCCCAACAGCTGGAGTACTTGGCTCACATTCAAGGCTTCCAGGTACAGAATAAATGAAGTGATTTTGCATATTTGTTTACCTCTCTCTTTCTCACTGTCCACTGTTAGGTCTGCCAAATTTCATAACATCATCTGCTTGGCTTGTGCTGTCCATCCATCTGGACGAAACTAAGGAAATGTGGAAGTGCTTGCTTTTGTCATTGCTATTCCTGCAGGCCAGGGAAGTCATTTTTTGCTGTAATATTTCCCTTTTCCTCTCTGTATACCATTACAGGCAGAGGATAACAACCTGTTTTTAGATGATTCATCTTCCACAGCCCTGTTTCTCCTTGGGCCACAAAATATTATCAAATTATTAAATATTAGTGTCATATGATTCTTAAAATGTATTTTAAAATGCTGATTTGGTTATTAAAAAGCATTTTGTAGTGTTTTTTGTTTTTCTGTCTTTTTTCATAATTGGACAAATATAACTTTTTAAAGAGCATTTGGTGTATTTGGAATGGTTTTTGTCTTGCATAAAAGCAGTCTTTTTTGATAAGTTTAAGGCAAACATGCAGAATAAAATACTTACGAATCAAGATAATAATAATTATTTGGGTTATTAATATATATATATATATATATATATATATATATATATGTGTGTGTGTGTGTGTGTGTGTGTGTGTGTGTGTGTGTGTGTGTGTGTATATATATATATATAATAGCCGATAAATGCTATTTTTAAGATTATCGTTATGGATCCGATATCTAAATTAGGCCAATATCTTTAAGCCAATATATTGTGTAATTGTAAAGAACTGCCTGCCTCGCGCATATGTGGGCGGAACTTGTTCAGACTTGTCCTGTGCACTAGTGATGGGAAGTTCAGATCTTTCGGATTTTACTGACTCGGATCTTTGAGTCTCGTTCATCAAGATGAACGAATCTTTTTTTGAGTCATTTCGTTCATTTGGTTCAATTTGCCAAAATATTATTCAAATGTTACGAATTGCTTCCAAACACATTTACAACTAGCCCAAAAGGTTGATTGCATGGCAAATAAGTCATAAATAGAATATAAGAAGGAAAAAATAATAATTCAATGTTAACCTGCTCTTTTGTCTATGAAGGCATTTTTGTCTCTTTGCTCAGCTCACCTCGTCATGTCTTCAAATGTCAGGGGTTCATTCACGTTACACTGACAGTCACATATAATCTTAATCAATGCACAGTCTATGCCGATAGGAGCCATGATCGTTCGTTCATCACGTGATAGAATGACTCAGACTCGAAAGATGCACGTTTCAATTCTTTTTCCGGCTCTAAACGCGTATGATTGGCCCGTGAGGAGCGAGTGACTCAGACCAGATAGATGACTCGCGATAAACAGATCTATTCCTTTTCCGGCTCTAAACGCATATGATTGGCCCGTGATGAACGAGTGACTCAGACCCAATAGAGGACTCGAGAGATGAACGGATCAAAACTTTTTCCGGCTCTAAACGCATATGATTGGCTTGTGTTGAACGAGTGACCCAGACCCGATAGAGGACTCGAGAGGTGAGCGGATTAATTTTTTTTTTCTGGCTCTAAACGCATATGATTGGCTTCTGCCAATGTGATGAAGACTTGAAATTAACGATACTACCTGCACAAATGTGCGCACGCGCGGATGAACGAATCACTCCCTGAGAGGACTCGTAGTTCAAAGTGAACTAATCGTTCAAGAACGACCCATCACTACTGTGCACTAAAATGGATCTCTCCTCACAGTCACATTGTTTATTGCTTCATAGTCTGTCCTTTCTTCATGTAGTGTTGCTATGCGTTAATAACTCAGTAGTTAACCATGTTTCTTATCATTGTAGATATGTTTAATTGAATGTCATTGTGTATTTTGCTTTAAATCACCTCAAGAAAAAAAAATTACATATGTAAACCTTTCCTGCTCTTTTACTTTGTTGTGTTAGAGATAGCAGGGGAGATTCACTTATTACTCCAGGGCTGAATAATATTAGTTTTATGGCACATGTAACTTGGTCCAATCATTAATTACTATCTGTGTGGTACAACAAAATCAGTCACAAAAGAGGGAACATCGCTGAAAACGCCCCTCTTTTCTTAACATAACAGCAGCAATGCACACATGCTAAACAACTTTTTGGGTTGTTTTTAATCTGATATGATTATTTGTTATTTTCAACACATTGCTTGCCATGTGTTGTTGATGTAAGATTGTATCCAGTTTGATCAGAATATTTATATCGATTATAAGGAGCACGCGTGAGAGCTGTCACCACATACACACACACACACACACACACACACACACACACCTGACAGCCTTCACAGCAGCACAGGGGAGAGGTGCATCGGTCACTGAATCAAGCATAGGGGCTCTCAACTCTCCGCACATTCTGTCTTTATATTCTGCTCTGTGTTTGTCATAAAGTCATCTGTGCTCAATGATCAGGTATTTTGTCAAAATCGGACTCTGAGGGAAAATCTGCAACGGCAGTTGAGTGAAACTCACAGCAGATTATTATAAACTTTTCATCAATCATTTGTCCCCAATTGACAGCAAGAACAAACATGGAAGTGTTTGTCTGATTGACAAGCAGCTACATCTGTTCAAAAGAAATTAAAACGCCAAATAGAATGAATCTATGCTGCATTTTCTAAAGTAATGCTATCTGTATTTAGCTTTTCGCTTGTACGGTGGCTCTGAACTGTCAAAACACTTCTAAAAAAAGGCTTTTTTGGACATTACATAATTGTAGATATGTACATTACTGCAAAACGTTTTATTCAAGAAAATTTGAGTTGGTTTCTGTCTTTAGCTCTTTAATTTTCATATTATTTAAAATATATTTAACTTGTGTGTTGATTAAATCCCATTTTATTATTTAACCTATTATTTTTATGCAACAGTCAAGTGCTGTGTAAAGAAAAGGAAATAATTTATTTTTGGCATGCTGATCTATGTGAAATCATGAATATAGGCCTATATAATTGTGCAATTTTAAAATTATAGCTTTTTTGCTTTGAGTACAGACTATTCAGTTCATAAGAGCAGTTCAATCTTTTATGAAGTTTGCTGTATAAAAATATAACATTTTGAAATATTTATAATTATCGACCTAAATATATCGGCTATTGGCCTCCAAGCCTGAAGAGTTATCGGTTATCGATACTGGCCAGAAAATCCATATCGATTTATCCCTATACATAAAATGAAATAATAAAATGAAAAAATTTACATTTCCAGAAAAAGTCTTCCAGATAATTTTTTCAGAAAACAAGTTTGTTTTAATTATGCATTTGTAGTAAATACATTTTAAAAGTGTTGTTCATTCAAAAATGAAAATGACCTTAACATGTACTTACCCTCATGTAAACATTTTTAGTTTCTCACAAAAGGCAATATTTAGAAGAATTATGGTTGTTGCGATTCATTGAGTCCCTTAGTAGGAAAAAGGAAGTTAATGGGTTCAGCATTTACCAATATATCTTCTGCGTTTGTGTTCAACAAACTCAAATAGGTTTCAAACAAGTGACATTGAAGTGTGAACCTTAACGAATGCTTTTAATTTAATGAATCTTATTTGTTTGTAGTGTGATCCAAAGCTACAGTAAAAAACTTTTTTTTAACTGTTTTGTAGGTTTTTTGTTTGTGAAATTAATGAAAAAAGTGATTTAATTTGTTGGAAGTTGTATTTTTAATTTAGAAGTTCTGTGAATACATCTCTCAACATAGAAATGATATGAAATAAAGGGGACACCAACCCTTCAAAAAGACCTGGAAGTTTGGAAAAATGATACATTTAAAAAGCAAGTATAAGCAGAATTGTGTCCCTTACATGTTTATAATCCAAAGGACTAAAAAGCATTGTAAACAAAGGTGTAAAGATAAACCCTGCAAAAAAGCTCAAATAGAAGCAGGAAGAGACCTAAACGGAATGCTGTGACCGGCACTTTTTTACTATCTGTAAAATCGATTAATTGTACCCTTCTCGCTCATGCATGCATTTCCTCAATCCCTTCCAGAGTTTAACAAAAAACATGCCAGGCCCCTCTGATACCCCACCCTCAGCCGCCCCACTTAATTTAGCAGCAGGTGCTTTTCATATTGACCAGTAAAAACATTTTATCTTAACCTGCTGAGGTTGCCTTTGAAAAAGCCTTTGTTTTCGCTCAGAGCTTTCCTGTAGTCTGAAACCCAATGAAGAAGAGAGAGGCAGCCAAACGTAAACACGGGTGGAAAACAGCAGGTTTCACTTAAAGGGCCAGCTGCGAGGGATGAGCCGACCTGCCTGTGTGAATCACTCCACGTCTAAACCCTCCAATACCCTGATAAGAATCCTGATGTTATCCCCCATTCCTTAGCGTCTCCTGTCAGGGGGGATTTGAGTGTGTAATGGAGGAAAGCAGGAAACACACGTTTCGTTGAGACAATGCGCCGAGCGATGTGGGTTGGTAATGAAAACCTGAACGTACCGAAAGCAAAACAAAACCGCTGAGCTGCGTCTTTAGTGCTGACAGGCAGATTCCAGACTTTTATATGTTTGTTGGCTGATGGTCTCCTGCAAAATAGTGTGTGCTCATTGGCAAACTCCTAACTGGTTCTAATCGGAGGAGCAGACATGCTATCCACAGTGCCAAAGGACATGTTTAAATCAGACCAGGTCTGCTTACTCGCTGATTCAATTTGGTCTTGACAGAGCTGTTATGAAAACCCCTATGAGGCCAGTTTCATTGGCATTGGAGCAACAGAAACACCTGCAACAGTTTGGAAAAGCCACAACAAGAACCCATGTTCAATCAGTTTCCTGAAGCAGTTGTGCTACACTACAGATGTGGTACTCATTGACGTGTGGTTATTTGTACGGTTGTTTCTTTCCAAAGACTGATTCTGATCTAGAAACTCTTAACTGAGAAGTCAATGGACAGATATGCCTGTGCCTTGTAACATATTAAAAAAGGAACTAGCACATGCTGTCTTGAGTGTTCTTGGAGTAAACTTTGAGTTGAAATTGGTTCATTAAACTCTTTAGCTCTTTTTGGGCCCCACTAGACATAAGGCCCTCAAGAGTAAAGAAATGTGATTGATGGAATTTGGCCAGAGGTTGAAATTGAGATAGGGCATTAGTATTTTAGCTTTTTTTTTTTTTTTTTTTGGAAGTGGTGTTGGTTCAGAAAGGGTTGGAGAGAAAAATCTTTGTTTGCTATTGAATTCCCTGTTGTCTCTGGCCACATGTGATGGAAGTAGGGCAGAAATAATGGAGTTGTTTGAGTAATGCACAACATATGCACTCTCTTAGTCTTTTGTTGTCTTTATCTTTAGTTTTGCAGTTAAGTTTCACAGTTTGTGCCCACATTCTCTGTAACCTCCTCAGACGTTCTCAGGATTAAGATGTTGTGCAGTTCACATTCATTAGACCTAAATGGTCCTAAATATCCTCCTTGGCCAATTTATTCTGTTTACCCTACCAATTTTGTTTTGGACCTCATTCTTTGTTTTATAGATTCAACAAGGTCCTAGAAACCTTCTTTCTGGGATTTTAGTCTATATTGACATTATGGCATCACACATTTTCTGCACATCCAAGATTCTTCCACATCCCAATGAGCCATTGTTGATTCAGATCTGTAGGCCATTTGAGTACAGTAAATTTATTGTCAGTTTGAGATTTTGTGAGATGGTATGCTATCCTTCTAGAAGTAGCATCACATGGTTGGTACACATGGACATGGTTAACAATACTAATTAAACAGTGCTATGCCATATTCAAAGTCACCTGTATCACTTTTCTTCCATATTCTACTGCTTGGCTTGAACTTTAACAGGGATCCCTTCTTTATACTCATCTTACACAATCTAAGGTGATGTGGCAAATCCTGGATCTTTTAATTGTGATAACTGATCTCTGGCTAAATTGGTGCTTAAAACTATTTTGGGAATGAGATAAATATCTAGGTAAATTGATCTGACATTAGTTTGTGTGCTTGTGTTTGTTGTGAAGGACAAGATATGTTGATCTTGAAACTGTGATCAGGAATGTAGTGACTGGTTGACTGAAATATAGCAGTGTGATGGTATCATCTGAGTGATGTTCAGTTGTCAGCCATGTGAGCATAATGACATACAATTAGTAGTAAATGAAAAGATTGGTTAAAGAGCCCATATTATACATGAAATAGGGTCATATCTTGGTTGTAAGGGTCTCCAACAACAGTCTAATATGCATGCAAGGTCAAAAAACATTTTCATGGTCGTATAATCTGCATTTATTTTTACCTAATTATTCCAGCGACTCCTGTATGAATCGTCCAGTGATTAATTTGTTCCCAAACCCCTCCTTAGCGCGAAGCTAATCTGCGCTGATTGGACCGATGACAGTCTGTTGCGATTGGTCGACTGCCTTCAGTGAGAGAGTGAAATCCCCAACAGCTAATCAGCTATATAAAAGTAATCACAGTTCATACACACTCGATATTGTAGGCGTGGATTTTAGCTGCCAGTGGGTCAATGTAAATACAGACGATGGACTATTTTATTGAGCAAAAACTCTCAAGAACTGCTGAGGATATCTTCTAGCTTGTCTCACTCTGCTCTTTTCACAGACACACACACACACACACACACACATATTGCCCTCGTCTTTGCGCGCGCGCACAAACAAAAACACACCCACACCTCTGGACGACAACGCGCGCACACACACACAAACACACACACATACCTCCGGACAACAGCGTGCGCACATGCACAACACACGCACACACACACTACCCTCCTCCACGGAGCTCCGTACACAAAGCAGCATGTGTCGCGTTATTAACGTGACTTTGCACGTGATATGAGAATATAGTGAGTTAACCTGATACAGTACACGCGGTTACAAGTAACAAATCACAACTAAATACATTTGCAAGCTAGAGTCAACGAGGCAACAACTTTAATCGCACGTACTTACACTTGAGAAATGGAGGAAGAAACCCATCATGACGTCCATCAGGAAGTTACTCTTTACTGATCCTTCCTTTAACAAACGCTGATGAAGTATTTTTTGTAGCATGTAGTTTCCAGAAGTTTCCAGTAGTTTCCAACTGCTTGGTTATAATGCTTAGGTTTCTTTTTTGGGTAGAGACTCGATAATATCCATCTGCAGTGTGACTTTAATCGACAGGCATATTTGTGTGTGTGTGTTTGTGGGTGTGTGTGAGTCTGGGTTTCTGTGTTAGAGGGCGGGGCCGCAGGTTTCAAATCCCGGGTTTGCGCGTGCACGTGAATAACTTGGCGTCGTTAGTACGTCATGGCGAAACACCTAATGACTCTGTATCAAGGCGACTCGGTTGAAGCACTATGAGACGACTCTTTTATAGATGAATCAACCGTTTTAAACACTGTACTCTTACAGATATAAGCCTTAGCTGGATACTTTACTTCACTTAGAGCTGTGTTACACACTACATGGAAGGGCATTTTCAAAAACCCATAATATGGGCTATTTAAATTATATGCAATAACTCTGAACATTTGTTTTACACCCTCTTTACAGGCTTTAAATTTCCATTTCCATTTTGCAATTTATTTAGTTTTATCTTTAGAGCAGATTTTCCATGTGAGAGTATTCAAGTTTCTTAATCTCATGTCGTAATGCATAACTGGCTATTTAAGTAAATATGGCATCAAAAAGCATTATGGTATTTGAAGGTGGTCTGCATCTCCAGCACTGCATCAAATCACCCACATACAGTGCATCCAGAAAGTATTCATAGCGCTTCACTTTTTCCACATTTTTTTTAATTATAGCCTAATGCCAAAATGGATTAAATTAATTTGATTCATTCATTCATCTTCTGCCGCTTTTCCGGGGCCGGGTCGCGGGGGCAGCAGTCTTAGGAGAAAACCCTAGACTGGAACACCTCCCTAGGTAGGCGTCCAAGAGGCATCCGAAACAGATGCCGAGCCACCTCAGCTGGCTTCTCTCGATGTGGAGGAGCAGCGACTCTACTCTGAGCTCCTCCCGGGTGTCAGAACTCCTCACCCTATCCATAAGAGTGCGCCCTGCCACCCTTCGAAGGAAACTCATTTCGGCCGCTTGTATCTGAGATCTTGTCCTTTCGGTCATGATTCAAAGCTCATGACCATAGGTGAGAGTGGGAACGTAGATTGACCAGTAAATTGAGAGCTTTGCCTTTCAGCTCAGCTCCTCCTTCACCACAACTGACCGGTACATCGACCGCTTTACTGCTGCTGCTGCACCAATCCGCCTGTCAATCTCATATTCCATCTTTCCCCTTACTCATCCATCCCTTTGAACAAAACCCAGAGATACTTAAACTCCTCCACCTGGGGTAAGGACTTTCCTCCAACCTGGAGATGGCAAACCACCTTTTTCCGGTGGAGCACCATGGCCTCGGTCTTAGGGGTTCTAATTGTCATCCCAGCCGTGTCACACTCGGCAGCAAACCGCCCCAGTGCATGCTGAAGGTCCATGTCTGATGAAGCCAACAGAACAACATCGTCAGCGAATAACAGAGATGAAATCCTGTGTTCCCCAAACCGGACCCCCTCCAGCCCAAGGCTGTGCCTTGAAATTCTGTCCATAAAAATTATGCATAGAATTAGTGAAAAGTGGCAGCCCTGAGTCCAACATGCACTGGAAACAAATCTGACTTATTGCCGGCAATGCGAACCAGACTCCTACTCTGTTCATACAGGGACAAGACAGCCCTCAACAGATCGCCTCTGACCCCATACTCCCCAAGTACCCTCCACAGAATGCCGCGAAGGACACGATCGAATGCCTTCTCCAAGTCCACAAAACACATGTGGACTGGTTGAGCATACTCCCATGAACCCTCGAGCACCCTGGTGAGGGTATAGAGCTGGTCCAGTGTACCACTGCCCAGTCGAAAACCGCATTGATCCTCCTGGATCCTAGGTTCAACCATTGACCGCATCCTCCTCTCCAGTACCCTGGCATAGACCTTCCCCGGGAGGCTGAGGAGTGTGATCCCCCTATAGTTAGAGCACACCGTCCAGTCCCCCTTCTTAAAAATGGGAACCACCACCCCAGTTGCCCAGTCCAAAGGTACTGTCCCTGACCTCCATGCGATGTTGTAAAGACATGTCAGCAACGACAGACCCACAACATCCAGAGACCTAAGATACACAGGGTGAATCTCATCCAACCCCCTGCTTTGCCACTGCAGAGCTTGCAAACTTCCTCACTGACCTCAGCTAGGGTGATGGGCGAGTCCACCCCTGCATCCCCAGTCTCTGCTTCCTCTATGAAAGACATGTTGGTGGGGTTAAGGAGATCCTCAAAGTATTCCTTCCGCCGCCCGACAACATACCCAGTTGAGGTCAACAGCTCCCCACTTCCCCTCGATGTGAAGATGCTTTCCCTTCTTGAGGCGCCGGACAGTTTGCCCGAATCTCTTTAGGGCCGACCGATAGTCTTCCTCCATGGTCTCCCCAAACTCTTCCCAGGCCCGAGTTTTTGCTTCCGCAACCGCCTGGGCTGCAGCAAGCTTGGCCTGTCGATACCCATCAGCTGTTTTGGGAGTCCTGCAAGCCAACCAAGCTCTGTAGGACTCCTTCTTCAGCTTGACGGCATCCCTTTTGATATCCACCACCGGGTTCGTGGATTGCCGCCCCGACAGGCACCACAGACCTTACAACCACAGCTTCTCACAGCCACATTAACAATGGAGTTGGAGAACATGGATCACTCAGTCTCCATGTCTCCAGCCTCCCTCGGGATCTGGTCAAAGCTCTTCAGGAGGTGAGAATTGAAAATCCCTCTGACTTGGGGTTCAGCAAGACGTTCCCAGAGGACCCTCACAATAGGCTTAGGCCTACCAGGTCTGTCCAGCTTTCCTCCATGCCAGCGGATCCAACTCACTACTAGGTGGTGATCAGTTGACAACTCTGCCCCTCTCCTTACCCGAGTGTCCAAGACATACGGTTGGAGATCAGATAATAAAACCACAAAGTTGATCCTTGACCTCCGCCCTAGGGTCTCCTGGTGCCATGTGCACTGATGGACACCCTTATGCTTAAACATGGTGTTCGTTATAGACAAACTGTGATTAGCACAGAAGTCCAATAACAAAACACCACTCGGGTTCAGATCAGGGAGGCCCTTCCTCCCAATCACGCCTCTCCAGGTATCACTGTCATTACCCATGTGGGCATTGAAGTCCCCCAGTAGAACAATAGAGTCCTCAGTCTGGGCACCTTCCAGCACCCCTCCCAAGGACTCCAAGAAGGCCGGGTACTCTGCACTGGTGTTTGGCCTGTAGGCACGTACCACAGTGAGAGACCTATCCCCGACCCGAAGGCGCAGGTAGGCGACCCTCAGAATTCAAATTTATTTTTTTTCTGTTCCACTTTAAAAAGACCATTTTTAATCAAGTCAAAAATAAATTTTGAACAAAAGAGAACAAAACATTTTGAGCTCTTTTTTTATCAATCTAAGTGCAAAGTCTAAAGCACATGGTGCAAAAGCATTCCTAAGCATGTTCAAATTCACAGAATCCCGCTATTTTAAGGACAAAAAAGTATGCTTTGCACCTTGGCGCATAGTCGAATAGGATTGTGCTTATTCTGTTATTGATTATGGGTGTGCTTGAGCATATTTTGCATTAAACCAATCAGAATCTTACCTCCCATTTCTTTCAAGAGTCAGTTGGTCGCGCCATGGCACATTTGCTGTTTACATGGCAGACTTTGTAAGTGGAAAAACTGAATGCTTCACTAGTGAGAAAACAGTTAAACAGACCATCTGCAGCGCAACGATAAAGAACGAGTCTCCTCCATTTGGCCAGTTTACTTATACTCTTTACTCCTTTACTTTCGTGGAGTAAGGAAATGGTGTTGTACACACTCCACTGAAGACATTCATTAGTCTACATAATTAATTTAGTTTGGTAAGAGCAAAGAACTTCAAAACTATTTCTAAATTCAGTTCAATTTACAGAAAGCAAATAAATGCTCAATAATATTGAAGTGTGGACAAAAAATATGGACTTTAGACCACCTTTTAGTTGGTCAATGGTACAGTCTATTTCAGTTCCACAAAATAGCAACACGCCAACAATGCGTCTTAACCCATCTCTTTTTTTAGAATGGAACACCCATGAGACCACAAAGTGGCTCAGATTGACTTGCTATAGGTGGCGCAAAACGTGAAAATTAGGGTTGCACTGGTCTAAAAATATCAACAAATCAACACGTTCTTGCATCGGGTGTATGATAGGGCCCTTTATTTTCTTGACTGTGAACAATTTGACATCCTTCAGATTATGTACAATCCTTGACTGATCTCTTTAAACTATTGGGCCTCTTTTGGTCAAATGACTGACTTATTTGGCACAAATTAGATGGACCCAGAGATAGATCTTTCCCCAAATCCCCTTTTGGTGGAGCAACCGGAGACCTGCCAGGTAGCGCTCACTCCCCAGACTGGGGACACAGAGCTTGGGAGAGGAGAAAGCGAGAGGAGAGGTGGAGCAGTGAAGCCAATCTCTGTGGGAACGCTGCTCTTCGCTGCATGTCAGGTGCACATCATAAAGGGCCTTTTGTGTAGAGCCTGTGAGCTGCAAAGTAGTCTGGGAGAGCAGAGAGCAGTAGGTAGAGCTCACGTTAGGGATGAGTCCAACGCTTTTTCATTTTATGACCCCCATTCATCCCATCACTCTATATGACACTGAGTGGACAAACTGTACCATAGTCCTGCATTCTACAGTATCTTGTGGCACTTTTCATGAATGAGACCTTTGGTGTCTTTTTTTTGTGTGCGTTTTGGTTTTGATAAAACATCACCTAGCACAGTAGTCTGTAGTTTTTCAATTTGTTGTGTCCCCAAAATATAAAGTCCCACTTCTCCTAAAATAAAACATAAAAATAAAATGAATTTAAAAAAGAACATATAAAATATGTCCTTCTTGAAGTTTTGGCCTTTTCAAAATATATTTTTTTCCAATAATTTGTTTGTGGAACATTTTTTTTTTATGATAATTTTATAACATTTATCACATGATCTTATTTTATCCATTTTATATTGTTTTGGGCAAATTAATGTTGTGGACAAAAATCACTGTATTACCTTGTTTTGTATTTGTTTATGAACCAGTATTGGCTACACAACCGAGATAATTATTTTTTATAATTGGATTTATTTATGGTTTGTTTATTAATATTATGGTCTACTTAATTTTTTAATGTTAATGTTTAGTTTGGTGTTTTTTTTATCTTGATTTTATGAAAATCTGGATACACCATAATACCATTCATTCATTTTCTTGTCGGCTTAGTCCCTTTATTAGTCCGGGGTCGCTACAGCGGAGTGAACCGCCAACTTATCCAGCTAGTTTTTACGCAGCGGATGCCGTTCCAGCTGCAACCCATCTCTCGGAAACATCCACACACACATTCACACACACTCACACACTATGGACAATTTAGCCTACCCAATTCACCTGTACCGCATGTCTTTGGACTGTGGGGGAAACCGGAGCACCTGGAGGAAACCCACGCGAATACAGGCAGAACATGCAAACTCCACACAGAAACGCCAACTGAGCTGAGGTTCGAACCAGCGACCTTCTTGCTGTAAGGCGACAGCACTACCTACTGCGCCACTGCCTCGCCACACCATAATACCATACCATACTATAAGGTCTGTTGAAATATGGCTTTAGTTAGTTTTAAAGGGGTAGTCCACAATTTTTTTTTTAAGGTTTGATTGTATTTATGGGGTGCATTCATGATTCATTTGAAAAAAAAAAAACAATATTTGTTCACGCACCTTACCTTCATTTTATACAGCTACTGAGCTAACATGGAAACGACCACATATTTCCTGGTACCTCCTATAAGCCCCACCCTTAAAGAGCTCTGATTAGTCAGCAAACCTAATGCGTTGTAATTTGGTGGATCGGCTTTTTGTTACCAGGAACCATCATGCCTCTCTTGCAAGCTGTTTTAGTTTTAAATACCCCTCTTGCCATACTATATTTATGGATAGTCAGAACAAAGGTTTAAATGCTTAAACGGCCACAGACTGTAAATAATGTCAAAGAGGTTGTATCATTATGAGTCAGACACAGAAAATAAAGAGGACACAGCTGAACCCATGCAAACGCGACTCTTGCGAGATGTTTCTGAATGTATGTTTTTTTTTTTTGTTGGTAAAAGGAGGAATGTGGTCAACCCATCAGCATTTCATTTTATTTCAACATCCCATACTAGTGTGTATAGGAAAGGGTACATTATAAAGTGGTTTTAAAGTCTCTGTTTTTAATAGATATCAGGTAAAATGGTCTACTTTGGTTTTCGTAAATTCTGAGGTTTAACCATGTCATAAAAATGCAATCCTAATGACATTGTACCATTGTAAGGCTAGTACAAATTAAACGCACTTCAGGTATTTATAAAAAGTATGTTTATGCTGAATAAATAAATGAAAATATACTGAAGCATGGACAAACTAAAAACGACACACTTTTGTAAATAAATAAATAGTGAAACATACATACAGAAAAAGGAATAAATGAAAACATGTGGTATTTTCTTTAGTTTATATTTTTGTTTACGTCCTTACTACACACTACAACATAGCCTACAATGAACGCTACATGTAAATTTGAACAAAAATAAGTACTTAAAGGTTGTGGCTCATAATCCACAGTTTCTTCTTTTATCATTGGCTAAATCCAGCACTTTACTGCGACCAATTGTGCAAGCTGTCCTTTGTAAAATGCTTTGCACAGAGGGCTATATCTTTTTTAGAATATTCTGGGACATAATTAAACTTAAACTGTAAGCACTTCTCTCTTTATGTCACTTCCCTTGGGAGGCCAAATAGTAAAACAGAACAAGATCCATGGAAATAGCAGTGTTTGAAATGCATTTTATTTCCCTACTTAGCCGTCTATGGCAACGCCCCTTTGCTGTGCAAGGTGTGTGCAATGCATTAGTTCATTTATTTATTTATTTTATTTTTTTTGGACAAATTAAGTATGATTATTTTGCACTTGTTTTTAAAGGCACATGCACACATTTTGGAAAATTACTCTATTTTTTAAATATTTTTAACATAATATTTCACTTACACTTGATATTGACGTCCAGCATGGACATTCATGACTCCTACAGCTATATATGCTGGGGTATGAAAAACAACAGTGCTTGATTTGAAATTAATGCTGCTTTAAAATGTTCTGTAGGTCCCAAATCTGGGGTCCATCAAAAAGTTGGAACCCTGAAATATGGTCTAAAAAGAGATATGCATTCTGTGGTAATTTCTGTGGTTACTGTTTCAGGAGAAATTTTGAATTTACCTAAGCTATGCTAATAATGCTTATCATATTAAATAAATTTCCTGTATTAAATGTTGCATTTTCTGTGTTCTCCCCAGCCCCCCTTAGGACTTTCTCTCTGTCTGTCTATTTGTCTGTCTCTTGTATGGTTTCTAACCTTGGCTTGAA
Organism: Danio rerio; assembly: GCF_052040795.2. NCBI lineage: Eukaryota > Metazoa > Chordata > Actinopteri > Cypriniformes > Danionidae > Danio > Danio rerio. Next base: position 14,901,137 of record NC_141044.1, read on the forward strand.
ATAACCAGCATACCAAGATTTAGATCACAGGCTTTCGGTTATTCCTTCAAATAGCGTTCATTGATGTTTTCTGACCTTTGAGTGAATCAAGGCTGCATTTTGAGATGAATGGAGATGAGCTGATAGAAGAACCTTTGCTTAGATTTCACATCCTAGGATGCTTTGATCACAAGCGGCAGCGTTCAGCATCTACACGCCAACCGCTCTGCAGTCAGGCCATCAATCACTGCACAAATTGCTTCATATGCAGGTGATGGAAGCGTCCTTGGTGCATCATCTTTTCATCTTTTATATCAGCGTTAGTTGCTATATCTCTACACCTTCAGAATTTCTCGCAGTTGATGTCATGACCGAGGAGCAAAATCATTAGGAATATACAAAGACTATTGCTTTTGTGTTAAAGAATGTCAATGTAAAAAAAAAAAAAACAATTGGTAGGAATATAGTGTTCAAACTTCAGAAATACTAAAAAATATATATATTTATATACAGTAGATTTATATTCTGCATATATTGCTGACTGCTATCTGAATTGCTTAGACATCTTTATAATGGCCATTGCTTTTTATAAAATATTATTCAATCCTCCAAGAACCTTCATTTAGAGAATCTTCACAGAGATCTTCATACCATAGTCCATAAGCTTTTCATAGCTATAAGTCATTTTCCAAAACCTTTTCATTCAATGTTCCTCTCTGGTGGAATGATCTTCCCTTTCCCACTCAGACAAACGACAAGTAAAAACCCATCCAAAACACCAGAAACCCGGTGATAAGTAGCAAAATCACCTATAAAAAGCACTTGCTCTCTCTCTCTCTCTCTCTCTCTCTCTCTCTCTCTCTCTCTCTCTCTCTCTCTCTCTCTCTCTCTCTCTCGCTCTCTCTCTCTCTCTCTTGCTCTTGCTCTCTCTCTCTCTCTCTCTCTTGCTCTTGCTCTCTCTCTCTCTCTCTCTCTCTCTCTCTCCCTCCCTCTCTCTCCCTCAAAAAAGCAATTCTTTTTTAATTGTATAATTAACACTTCTTGTCTGCATTTCCTCTTGTTTAATCGCTGAATGCCTCCTCAATTATAAGTCGCTTTGTACAATAGCGTTTCCTAAATTACTAAATGTAAGATGTAAAAGTAATTAATTCAAATATTTAATAAATAAAATATTATTTTAACATGATTTGATTAAATATTATTGGTATTTAACTTTAAGGGGGCACCTATGGTGAAAAATCTACTTTTCAAGCTGTTTGGACAGATGTGTGTAAGTATAGTGTATAGACTGTCATATTGGGGTAATATAAACACACACAGTCCTTTTTTTTTCAATTGAACAACATAAAAACAGTGGACCAATTTGAGCGTTTTTCAGACCAACCGCAACTTGACGTAGTAGTGCGGTCCCCCCGCCCACCAATATTGATTGACAGGCACGTCACCATCTTCAGTCTCTTGTTTCACGTCCGCCATTTTCAACGTGTGATTCAAAGCGATATCACTAAAGGAACACCCTTGCTCTATTTTCAGATGTAAGGCTCATTGGGCTCAACACAAGATCAATATTCTCCACATTATTGCTCTAATCAGAATTATTGTTTGCAAACGTGTACTTTTTATTGCGTCTACCATAAACTTCAGCCGTTTGCATTTCTCGCAAACACAGAAGCTCCCTGTAATCTTAGGTCCAGCTGGAAAAGTGCAAGCGCGTTGCCTAATGTGCACGTCTCTCCATTGGAAACAAAATAACAAACTTGCCTGCAGGTCGCACACCAGAAGCGCCACTCTGCCTGTCGCGGTGCCGTGCATTTCGGAGTTCTGGGCGTGGGTTTCTGTCGGGGTGCACGCGGCAGCGCTTCGGGTTGGCGGCTGGGTGCGGCGGGCAGCTGCCGACTTGGGGCGCCGTTGTGTTTGCCCTGGTGGAGGCCTGTGTTCGGAGTTCTGGAATGCATGTCGCTGCGTGGCGCGACGATTCGGGACACTTCATGTTTCTACCGTGCCACTGAGAGTGTCTAGTGTGCTGTGTCGCGGCTTCGAGCGGCACATCTGGTGACTCAATCAAAGTTAATTCAGTGTGCGTGGTTATTAGTCTCGGTGTACAAGCTCGGCACTTGAAACTGAAACACAGTTGGCTGTAAAACTATACAGAGACACAAAGGATTTTGTACCCTCTGCTTGGTCTGTGTCCGAGTCATACATGTACAGCTGAATGCTGATCCTAGCTTAGCGTGTCTCTGTTTCAAACCGCCTCCTTGTTACGTCAGGCAGAAAGGCGAAACTAATTTTTATGTGAAGCAACACGCACCTAAAACAGCGAGCTCTTTTGAACTCATTTAAAAAAAACAACATCTGAACTATGTGTTGAACTAAGTTGACTAAGTCTAAAGCTCAATAATAAAAGCCTGCAAGCCAATATTTTGACCAATCATTCATAAGTTTTAATCACTCTTATATTTCCATGCTGCCCACCTGCGGCATCTTTATAACCTGTAACCCACTATTCTACTCTAATGGCAAAGCACTGACTGATGATATGAAAGTGATTTAATTTGATGCGAGGACATCTGGAGTTGTGTAACTCCGCAATAGCTTCAGGTTCATAATTTCAATTACAGAAGTGGATTGATATGGGCTTTTGAAGGTGACTCGCTCCATTTATGGCCAGTGGTTTGATTCAGAATATATTTCTGGCATTGGGGCATGGTGGCCTCTAATCTGAGCCAGTAATCAGTGAAAAATTGTTTTCTTGAATGTTTTATGTGGGGGTTTAAAGTGTATGGGTGTAGAGATAGATAGATTGTTGAACTGTCATTGATGTGCAGTTTCAATGTTAGTGGTAAAAGTAGCCATATTTGGTAAGGAAAAGTGGGGCTTTATCTTAACGACTTCAGACTTTAACCACTTTAAAAAGTTGTTAAAACTAAGAGTATTTTGGTTATGTCTCACAAGAAAATGCTTTTTGAGTCTTTGTTTAATTTTTGATTGTTTGAAATTATTTGTGAAATCTGCAGATTCTGAGAGAAAATTACTTCTGTACCATTACTTCTATACCAATTTTCCTTCATATTTCATATACTGTAGAAATATTCAGACCAATCATACAGAAAAATAATAAGGGGATAGTTGACCCCCCACTTCCTTTTTTCTTCAGAATATAAAAAAGAGACTTGGGTCTGAAACTGTGGTCCATGGTTATTAAACAAAGTTGAAAATCAGAGTGAAAAAAAAAACACATGCAACTGAATTTTTTAAATCATTTTGGGATGTGTTGAGACAAATATCTCACAAAACAAGACTGGATTCATAAGAACTGCATTTTTAGGCATTATAGAAATCCTCAAATATAGGTTTTTTTATATAAATTTAGATTTTTGTGTCTGTGTGTGTTTTTGCCTTTGTTGTAGTATGACATCTGTGGAGAGGAAGCAAAGATAGAGAGATAAAGAATTGAGAAAAGTCTGTAAGCCTGAACTTGAATTTGGTTTGCCAAAGTACACTTGCACTGTAATACCACTTTTCCACTCAACAACCAACATCGCTATCCAAAACACAGCGAATCCAATGTGTTCTTACATTGCACTATAGTTTATATAGATTATGTTCATGCAGAGCGTCATAATAAATATAGAAGAAGAATATAAGTGGCAGTCGTGTGTTCGTGCATATCATAGTTTGAATATTTGAGATTAGTAGTGACGATGTTCAGCATTATCTTCTGCTATTTTAAATATAGTGTTTTAGTTTGACTTGTTGGTCAGGGTAATCCCGCTCTCAACCCTTGACGTAGCTCTGCAATGTTTTCGTGCTACTTAAGAACCACTGCTTTAGATGTTGAAAGAAAAACTACTTAAAGGGCAATGAAACCCCCTCGTTTCAGCAGAGTGTTTTCCCACCTCTACTTTGGAAATAGTCAAAAAAGTAGGCGTGTCCAGCTCTGTTTAGGGGGGAGTGTCGGAGGAGCAAAAGATGTATGGTGTGGGAGTGTTGATTTGACCACTAGCTGAGTTTCAGGGCCTACTCGCACTATGCCATCTGTACCGTGCCTAGGTCCATTTCCCGGATCGTTTTAGAAGTGTGAGTGCGCTGAATCGGGCTCAAGCATGGTACACTTGGCCGGCCCTGGCCCGGTTGGAAAAGGTGTACCTGTGCACGGTTCACTTGAGCTTTGGCGCGGTACGCTTGTGTGTGAGTGCAAAACGCTCCAAAGCCCGAAACTGAAAGCAAGACGTGACTTTTAAGGGACTGTTTCATATGGATTTATTAATCATTGTTACTGTTTAATGAACGCAAACTGCCGTCGTTTGTTAAATACGCAAACCCCTCACTGCACAACAGCTGCGCACCTTCAGCAAACCTCCTCATTCCTGCAGCACGAGAGCTTTATGATTGTTTATGAGCGCCAAAAGTGGCGGATCTGTTCAGCAAAATATCTGACTGCGTGTCACCGCATCCCTAAGGACTGTTTGGCGAAATATTTGACTGCATGTCACTGCATATCAAACGACTGAAACGATATAACAAGAGCAATCTCCACTGTACTGAGCGAGAGCGCTCACAGCGCAGCATTGATGACGTAAGCGTGCCCAGGCCCGATTAGTTTGAGTGCGGGCCGTCGGGGGAGACGGGAGGGGGGACAAGCGTGCTTCGGCCTCAGAGTCAAAACACACACACACACACAGGGGAGAAAGTGACTGTGTTTATATGGACATCTGTAATCAAATTGTTTGCCAAATTATTAACTGCTTTAACTCCAAATTGGCACTTTCATTCAGGGAATTAATTCATGCCCCTCGTGACCAACGAGATATTTGATTCGAGGAACTGCTCCAAGAGTGTATTTTTCATGCAATGTTTAATACCGCATGGCGAATGAGAGAAAAAAACTTTGCTTTGGCCCGGTTTGAGGCAACTGTACATAGTGTGAGTACGGCCTCAGAGTCAAAACACACACACAGGGGAGAAAGTGACTGTGTTTACATGGACATCTGTAATCAAATTGTTTGCCAAATTATTAACTGCTTTAACTGCAGTTTGGCACTTTCATTCAGGGAATTAATTCATGTCCCTCATGACCAACGAGATATTTAATTCGAGGAACTGCTCCAAGAGTGTATTTTTCATGCAATGTTTGATACCGCATGGCGAATGAGAAAAAAAAAACTCTGCATTTCTCTGTAACTTAGATGCACTCGTCAGGTAAGCCGCGTGTGTTATTCCGGTCACAAAATGCGGTGAAAATCCTACACGACGGTAATAGTTTGGTTGTGGTGCTAGCATGTTTACACTCGGTGCAATAGTTAGTTTGATGCAAGCAAACTGGATAAACCAAGACCACTGGTCGTTCACTTACCAAATCTGTAGAGACAGCACAATCCAAAGCAACTAGGACAGCCTCTTTATTAAGAGGAGACTACAAGCGATTCTGGATCTCCATTTGCAGAAGAGAAAAGCTCTCGGGAAAACAATGTTCCTAGACACGTAAGTTATTGTTGTCGCGCGTCGTGTACACTGTAATCCACGCGTGAGTCCAGCTGCGTTCTCACAGAGAGAAAATGAAAACAAAACTTGACTGAAGCAAATTATGAAAGCAACACTGCACGTTTGTTTTGCCAACACAATGTGGCGTCTCTCTGCCGTCTGAACACTGTAACATTAATGAATATTAATGAAGTTGCACAATAAAGCGCGCTGATTGGTTTGAACCAAGCCTTACTCTTGCATTAATGCAGCACACTCGAAAACATAATACGGTAAACCTAGGTACAGATGTCCAGTCTACACGGTGGAATACACGCTAAGGTCTCATGGCCGTGACGTAGCTTCAAAAATTAGTTTCAAACCGGAAGTAGAAATTTGCTCGAAATATTGCAGAAACTACTAATTTTAACTTTTTAGTGAGATAGAGGTGTCCTAATAGTGTTTTTAGCAATGTGGAACATATATTCGACTGTCAACAGTTCAAAAAATGTGTTTTGGTGTTTCGTGACCCTTTAAGCCTCATTCACACTATGAGCAACTCAAAGCAGCAAAGTGACAAAAGACTGTTCAGTTCAATTTAGAGTGAGCGACTTCCAGCCACCTCCGTCTACATGCACAACAGTCCTCCAACTTTATGCAAAGTAAGATATGCGACGTTCTTGAGCACCAGTAGAGCTCACTTGATCCTCTCCCAGCTTGCTCAGAGACCAGTTGTATTCTCTGTACTGTAGACCTACACAGACCTGTGTTTGCAGCAGCTTGCGACCCAGAGCGACAAGCAGCTACTGTACAAAGTGGCTGCTAGTGTGAATCAGGCATTATTTGGAACTAGGCTCAGGCTCCAAACCGACACTCGAACTGACGTGGTGGAAAAGGGGTAAATGTCGGTGCACTGCTCGTAAGGCTATCAGCGTTAACTAAGATGGGCTTCCTAAGCCAGTCAGATGTCATCACACCCCTAATACCCATAGTTCCTGACAATACATTGAGTTCTTATAAACCAAATGATAAAGTATACTTTAAATGAAGTTCTTCAAATAGAACTTCAAAAAGGCTGACATGTACCCTAAACACAACGGTTTTGGCTCCAAGAGAAAAACAGTTTTGTAAACATCTGGCGTACAGTTTCCATGAGAAGCGACAACATTCAGTTTTTACATTGTTTCCATTTACCATGGACAGACACCAAATGGCACCTCCTGTGTTCGCAAACTCATTGAAGATGTGGTGCGACGAGATTGGCTTATGGTCTGGTGTGTGATTCCCTCCAAGTCTTTAAAATCTAAAGTGATCAGACACCTACAGATACAGTACATCTGATACATCTGCTACTTCAATAGTAGTGTATTTGTTTAGCCACCTTTATTTTATTTTATTTTATTTAGATGTTCTCCTGTCCGACACCAGTGGAATGGCAAGTAAATCTGGAGAAAGAAATTAGGTCAAAGAATTTGGAGTTCCAGAATGTGTCCACCGATTGTGTAGTTGACACATTCCAATGAGAGCTCAAAGGTGTTTTGGAGCCAAATCGAACTCTTGAACTTTCAAACTTTCGAAACCAAAAAAAAAAACATAGTACTTTTTTCTTTCATATTAAATTTAATTTCATTCGTCGATTTAATTTGAAGTATACCAGTCCTTACAGCTGTGCAAGAAAATGGACAATAAAAAGCAACACCTGCATCATATATATATTGACAATCTCTTTTAATGCATATGTTATACAGCATAAACAAAGGCATTTTATGACTTCAACTGCTGGTTTAGTGTATATGCAAGCAATATGATGTTATCGGACGTACTCGTGTGTTAAATCCGCCAGAAATATTATTCAGATAAGGATCGCTAGACCATGTGCTTAAGTCAAAGAGGGAATCCTCCATTTTGTTTTAATTTTATTCTTCCTCGCTATGTAGCAAATCCCACTTTAATGAAAATAAAGACTCTCAGATGATGTATGTTTTGAACATCTGGGCCAAAAACTCTGCCTCATGACGCAGTTTATTCTCTCTTTTTTATTGTTTTTCTTACACCATTGTTTTTTGAAAAGCACTTCAAATAGCACTGGCAGCATCCTACACTTGGCTTGACATCTTTTCCACCGCACATCTCCATCTTATACACCAACGACATCAAACGCATCTCCTGTCTAGGCATCAAAGAACAGGACGGTTTGTTTCTGTCCCTCTTGCCCTTTCTCTGTTCCTGAAGCGGGTGTTTACGCTGGGATTTTCATTAGCTAACACATGCTAGACGTGCTAATCCCTTACGGTCTGATTTTTGCTTGGTTCTGATGGAGCCCAGCTGTATGGCTGTGGTGTGTTTTTGTGAGGAGCGATCTTTGAAAACAGACTTTGTCAGGGAGATGAATCTTGAGGCTGACAGGAAGCTGGCACTCATCTGGGTGTGTTGAGTTTGATGGTGGCCCGCAGTTATTTTCTCAAAGTGACGACACTTCACCACAATTAAGTGCATTAGGAAAAGTTTTAAATCAAACCCAGCACTGCTAACGGATACACAGTCAGCGGTGTGTTTGCGCTAAATCTCAAACACATTAGAGTAATTAATATGAAACTCATTTGGCCCAGGTGTGTTATTGTTATTTTATGTATATATAGTAAGGTGACAAATAGGCAGTAAAACACAATGGGTGTGAAACACCATTATTGAAGAAAAAAATATGTTTATGTATTTTTAAGTTTGATGTTATATAGGGATATAATATAATGGGTCACTAAATGTATCAATACATAATGAATATTTTTACTTTTTTTACTGAACTGCTCCTTAAAGGACACCTGTTTTACCCCTTTTTTCAAGATTTAAGGAAAGTCTTTTGTGTCTCCAGAATGTGTCTATAAAGTTTCAGCTTAAAACACCCATCAGATTATTTATTATACCTTTCAGATTATTGGAATTTTCTGCTTTGAGTGCATTGTAGCTGTTTTTTTTGCCTATTCCTTTAATGCAAGTGAGCTAGTTCTCCCTGCCCACTGTTCTCATGTTGCTGTCAGAGTGCGTCTCTGTCTTCTGCTGCATCAGATAAACAGCTCAGTGACAGACATGAAGGAAGCAAATCTTGCGTAATGTTTGTGAGAAATACTACAGTAAGAATTTTTCCTTTGTTTATTTGATGTATATGTTGTGGAGTTAATTCAGTTCTTTCTGCTACGATGAGTCACACACAAGGTCAGTACATTGTAAACGCAAACTCTGACACACAGTGCGTGAATTTAACTTTGCACTGTTTTTGCATGGATATCCGTTAATATCCACTGCTGTATAGATATCTGTTATGTTAATGCACAAAATAAACCTGATTTAACATTCACAAACCGGGATTGAAGCATCTTCTTTTATAATTATACTGACATGTGACTTAAGTAAAAATGGTAAAATTGCTGTAATTCATTACAAACATGCACTGTTTTAAAAAGGTTTTAAACTTGTAAAACTAATTTGATTACATTTGATGATGATTGATAATCACAGAGAGCTGAACAGATCTTTTAATTTCAGTTGCATTGCACCACGTCCTGTCTTGTTGATATGATTATACGCGTTACTACAGAGACATGTTAATACGCAGCTGTCAATCAATTCAGTTGGCAGGGAAAACCTAGTTTTAAGCAGTTTTAAACTTACAAAAAAATAAAACATTTTAAGCTCAATACTTTTAACCCCCTTTTCAGTTACTAAGCATATTACAAGTATGATTAGTTACGTATTTGCTTAAATTCAATTGCCAATAAAAATGATTTTGGAATTTTTATTTTTTTTTATTTATTTTTTATTTTTTGGGCACACATTTGGAGACTTTATGCACTAAATTCACAACCCCTAATAACAGAGCATGATCTGTTGGTGTAAAAAATAACAAAAAATAAACTCACTGAAGCCGGTCATTACTCCTCTTTACCAGACTCTAGATGTTTATGTCAGAGTTCCTGTTTCCTGGAGCTGTGAACGCCAATCACGCATTGTGCTTGTTAACATTGTCTTTAAAACACTCTTCAGAGTGGAATGCCCTATGGATCTGGAACATCAGACCACTTGGAAACTAAACATAAACGCTTTCATGGAGTGAAAGATTCCTTGAGTCTTTCAGCTGCTGCAGTCATTGATTTGTTTTTTATCTCTGAACATTTCACTTTCATGCACTGACTGCTTAAGAGTTCTAAATGAATGAACTCATCTCGCCATCTATCTGTTGTTCTGTTTATAATTTTATCCTATAAACTATTATTCTGTCATTCTGTCTACAGTGTTAGTCTGCCATTCAATTGGTTCTTTGCAATAATGTGATTCTGGATACAGTTAAAACAGTTAAAAATATCTATCTATCTGTCTGTCTGTCTGTCTGTCTGTCTGTCTCTTCCATCCGTCCATCCTTTGTTTCATCCATTCATTCATCGCTCCATCTATGTATATCGTTCCTTCATTCCATTGTTATATCCATCCATTGTTTCATCCATCCATATTGAAATCTATATTGGTTTCATAAATCCATTGTTCCATCCATCCATCCATCCATTGTTCCCTCCATCTGTTCGTCCGTTTTGCCCATCCATTCCATCCATTGTTGCATTCTTTCTGTCTATTTATCATTCCATCCATCCATCCATCCATCCATCCATCCATTCATCCATTTTTTAGTCATTCCATCCCTCATTCCATTTATCATTAAATCCTTCATTCCATCCATCCATATTTCCCTCTATCCATCCATCATTCTATCATATACTCACCTGTTGTGTCATTTTGTCGATCTGTCTTTCCCCCCCATTCATTTCATGTCTGTTGGTATTCTAACAAAGTCTTTTAATTCTCTTTGCATGTAGTGTTAAACAGTGTGGCAGTTGAACAAAAATGGTGTTCAGTAATATATCAAGGACATTTTTAAGTGTACTGCCACATGACAGAATATTTCTTTTAATTGCATTTTATCTTCTCTGTGGACAATCAACCCGTCAGATTGTCTTTGAGCTATGCATCTGTCAGTTATGTTTGTTTGTGTCTGTATATATGTTTCCAAAGATACTTGTGTGTAATTCATATTGTCTTGTTCTAAACCAGGGGTTCTCAGATGCTAATTTCAAAGGTCCCAAATCTGAATTTTCATCAATGCCAAAAGCGTGAAAAAATTGATTATAACAAAAGAAAATTTTTTTTTAAACATGCATAATCCATACCTGTCAACAATGGGCCGTCAAAATATAGGATATCCACAATGTTTTTATGCCTAAATAAAACAAAAGCACAGAAGAACAGATTCACATTAATTTTTCATTTAAGAGTGAGGGGCATCCCCTTGTGGTTCAGCGGTATGGTTTGCGTATAGGGAGGATTGGCTCTTTAATGTTTATTGCACCCCTTCATAGAAAGATTGAAAATATGGGAGAAATATGGGAAAATACCTTTACGGGATGATAGCGGGATAGAACTGTAAAATACTGGAGAATTGCGCAAAAAACGTTGACAGGTATGACATAATTATAACAAATCAACCAGTAAAATCGATTAAAATACCCTTTGTGCTTAAAAATACATTAATTACTAGTGCAAAAGTGAAATAATTATTTAACAAAATGAACGCATACCTCGGTCCAAACATCTTTTAAAACTCAAATTTCTTTGGCAATTTTTCTTTCTGAAAACTTTCATGCACCCATCCAAAACATTCACTTCGGTGAAGACTTGGTTGTCTTGAAAACAAAGGCACATGGGACAATTTTATATATCTTACACTTTGCTTTCATTTCAAACCATCGGCAAAAAGAAACAACAAATCATATGATTTAGAACTTGAATATTCAATTCTTACTGTATGAAATCCACAGTTTTATTCCCTTACACTCAATTATATCTTAAATACATCTTGAAATATGAAATGGAGATTGGTCTGGACTTTGAGAAACACTACTCTAAACTATATTTCTCTGGAATCTTTCTGGAAGCAGTCAGTCACACATTTTATCCAGCCATCCAGAAGCCATGTGTGGTATAGCTGTGAAACAACTGACACTTTTTCCCAAATGTGTACAATGTATAGATCCACACCCTCTGGTTTCTCACACATACAAGAGTGTTTTAAAAGAGTGTTTTCCCAAAACTAATTTGTTCTGTAAAAACACCACCAAAGCAATCTTATTTCATATTCATTCACTATTCTGCTTATAAAATATTTAAATGCAGATAATATGTATATAGGTCAGGCATTACATGATCAAAGTGGCATGGGATAGTGCAAAATCCTTACACACAGCACGCGCGCACACACACACACAAACCATTGGGTGTTGCTGAGTAGAGCTTGACATGCAGAGGTGTTCTGAGAAACCCCAAACGGGGCCAAAGCTCTCCGCTAAATCACTGTATCACTCCCTGTCAGAGCGCTTGAAAAAAGCATAGTTTGTGAAGCATTGACTAGGACGAAGATCAAAATCTAAAACCACTGCTGGTATCCAGTAGAATTGAGCACCACCTGCCAAGTCAAGTTCGAGGATCCAGTTCATAGTTTTCCCACACAAGTTTTCCAAGGTCATGAATGCAGAACAGTACGTGCTGTAAAATACATTATTAAATATTTAATACTTTATTTTCTCTTATCCTGCAGGTGCAGTACTCAGACCGGCAAACTGACAAAGAGTTCATGACTTACCTGACCCTCTCACCTGTGCAGATGACCTTTCACGGCATTGGGAGCTCCATTCCAGCTAGCCATGACCAGGTTATCTATCTGTCAATCTATCTATCTATCTGTCTGTCATTCTTTCTGCCTATCATTTGTTAAATTTTCCTATCATTCTGTGGTTTGTTAGATAGTTCTGTCATTTGTTAGATTGTTCTATCATTTGTTAGATCATTCTTTTAATCTATCGTTTGTTAGATCATTCTATCGTTTGTTAGATTATTCTATTATTCTATCGTTTGTTAGATTGTTCTGTTATTTTAACTTTATTAGATTGTTTTATTATTCTACTGTTTGTTAGATTGTTCTATTATGCTATCGTTTGTTAGATCGTTCTATTATGCTATCGTTTGTTAGATTGTTCTATCATTCTATCGTTTGTTAGATCATTCTATTATTTTACCGTTTGTTAGATTGTTCTATTATTCCATCGTTTGTTAGATCATTTTATTATTGATCAATCATTTGTATCAGTTGACCATTCTATTGAGTGGTCTATCATTTGTTAGATCATTTTATTATTCTATCAATTGTTAGATTGTTTTATTATTCTATCGTTTGTTAGATTGTTCTATTATTCTATCGTTTGTTAGATCATACTATTATTCTATCATTTGTTAAATTGGTCTGTCATTCTGTCGTTGGTTAGATCATTCTATCATTTGTTAGTTCACTCTATTGTTTGGTATATGGTTCGTTAGATTGTTGTATTCTTCGTTAGATTGTTCAGTAGTTTGTTAGATATTTATTTAGATCATTCTATCATTTCTTAGATTGCTCTATCATTTGTTAGATCATACTTTCGTTTGTTAGATCTTTTGTTAGATCATTCTATCTTTTGTTAGATCACTCTATCGATTATTAGATTGTTCTGTCCTGTATTAGATCTTTTGTTATATTGTTCTTTCGTTCGTTAGATTGCTCTAACATTTAGATCATTCTGTAGTATGATAGATCTTTCGTTAGATCATTCTATCTTTTGTTAGATATCTCTCTCAGTCGTTAGATCATTCTATTTTTTTGTTAGATAGCTCTATCATTTGTTAGATCATTCTATCATTCGTTAGGTCATTCTACCCAACGTTGGATCTTTTATTAGACTGCTCTATCATTCATTAGAGCGTTCTATCATTTGTTAGATTAATCTATTGTTATTTCTTTCCATCGTTCTATCGTTCTATTGTAGCTATTGTTACAGTGTAATACCGATCTATTTATTGTAATATTATTTTATCTGTCGGCAAATCATTCTATCTACCTTTCTATCTTTCCATGAATTGTTCTGTCATTTTTTTTATCTTTGCCATATCATCTTTCTGATGTTTTATCTACAGTATCTTTTAGGGATGTAACGGTATTGTAAATACCGTCATACCGCAATAGCAATTACCGTAGTATTGCGGTAGTATTACCATAGTCGCATGAGTCGATAAAACTATAGGTCTTCTGAGAAAATTTGCTCAGTTGAATGAAGCGAATGAGAGGTAGCGGAAACTACATTTCCCATCAGCCAAGGCGTGGCCATCATCCTTTGCGGTCTGTTGTCGCTACAGATCCAGTAATGTGGAAATGGAGTGTTCTGCTAGTAGCAGGGATAAAAAAAAGGTGGAAATGATCGAACCCAAGGCGGGTTTTAAATCGGATGTGTGGAAGCATTTCGGTTTCTCTCTAAAAAGATAAGAGAAAGGAGAAAAGGTGACAGACAAAAAAAAACTGGTATGCAGGCACTGCCAGACTGTGGTGAAATACAAGTTGTGGAATACGACTAATAACAGTCATGGAGACTGCAGAATACAGCACACTGTTCAGATTGATGCAGACATTGACTTATACTGCAAAGAGACCTCTATCTCACTCATGGCTTGTCCTCTCAAGTGGGGCAAAGACAATGCACAACGTTACCCACTGCTGTCAACCTGGGCCAAGTCATATCTCTGTCCCAGAAACCTCAGTCCCAAATGAGAGGGGTTTTTTCTATTGCAGGGGACATTGTAAATGCCCAGAGATACCAGCTTTTACCAGATTATAGTTATATGATAATTTTCCTTAAAACCCATCTCTATCTAAGTTAGTGGGTGAGTGAGTGATTAAATGTTGAATGTGATGAGTTTTCAACAATACTAAATTGAAACTTTATTTTTTTACATGGTTTAATAATTTTTTGTTATTAAAATTGAAAAATTGAAATTTCTGTTTCAAAGCTTACAGATAGATGGCTAATTTGTATGTCATTGACACTTTTGGCACTTTTTTGGAGTATTTTCATTAGTTTTGTTTTTCCTGTAAATTATTCAATAAATACCGTACCGTGCCATTCATACCGAGGTATTACCGTACCGTGAAATTCTGATACCGTCACATCCCTAGTATTTATCTATCATTTTATCTATTCTGTTTTCATTGCGGTGATATATCTAGAATTCCATATCTTGCATTCAATCTAGTGTTCTATATGTCGTTCTTTCCTCTGTCTATCGTTTCAGAGATCTATCTAGTGTTTCGTCCACTTTCATTTCATCCATCTGTTTTTCATTCTATTCATTTATTTAAAGTTATTTCTGTTATATTTGTCATTTTTTCTTTATTTTTCTTGCTATGATTCCTTTCTTTAATCTTATTGTGATTCTGTTGTTCCATTGTGTTATCATTTTATGATCTGTCAGTCTGTCTGTTGTTCAATTTAATGTTCTATAATTATTTGTATACTGTCTGCCTGAATGGTATTACACCAGACATATGTGTTTCTGATGAACATATTAAACAAAATGGCATTTATATCAAAGAGCTGTAGAAGAAAAACTCCTCAGACAAAAGATTGTAAAATGTTTTTTTGGTAAAATGAAAAAAAAAAACTCATTTGTTTCCAGATGTTAAAGTGCCCAAAGGTTTTGGGTGCCTTTGTATTTATTTGTCAAATGAGTTTGAGAGACAAATGATTTTGTAGAAATGATTTATTTAACAGGCTGGTATTTCATCATGTTTTTCCCACGATTTTTCTAGCCGTTTGCCCACATCGCATGCCGATTCGTTGATTGCTTTGGAATACAAAATGAATATCGGAAAAAATTGTAATCCAGCTGACAGAATTGTGCTGACAGGCCTGAAAGCGTCATGTGCTCTTATTAAAAGTTGTTCATTATGAAGATTCATTGGGGAGAACATGTTGTGCGAAGAAATATTATTGCATTGTTTGTTTGGAAAGTTTCCTTGGATATTTCTGCCTATACGCAGCCAGTTTTCTTACCAGCGCAGTTTGAGATTTTATCACCAGCCGTTCGTTCAGGCAATCAGAACGCGCACAGCCATTATCCCCATTGTTAATGATAAGCGTGATTTAGTGACAGACCAGACCGCATTTGATTAGGTTTTCTTTTTTCATTTTTCTTGCTGTAATTATGAAACAAAAAAGAACCCTAGGATCGGGGCTGGCTAGTATTCATGAGGTGGCTTATTGTGTAGTGTCATCCATGCAGAA
Source organism: Danio rerio (assembly GCF_052040795.2). Lineage (NCBI taxonomy): Eukaryota > Metazoa > Chordata > Actinopteri > Cypriniformes > Danionidae > Danio > Danio rerio. The sequence goes on from NC_141044.1 coordinate 14,916,763, forward strand.
AAGCGGTTGCTTACATTATCTAATCTAAACATAGGACACTCTTTTGTTCTGCCCTTCAAAGCTCCACTCTCTAATAAAGCCCGTTCTATAACCAGTAATAGGGATTTCTGTTGTGGGGACACAGCCGCCAGAGCAAAAATGAAGGCAATATAGGCCATGGACTTGTTGTTGCCAAAAGCACTGGTGCATGACCGACTGTTAGGGAGCCTTTCTTTTCCAGATTCCTTAGTACAGTGGCGTCCAGCCACAAAAGGAGTCAGAACAATGAACCCGGGGTGGTTCTGGATTGTGACACTTTTTGGCCCAAGTTTCTCCACTGCCCCACAGTTTGCAGTCACTGCTTCCAGCGATAATCCAGAGAGCTGGGCTTCTTTCAGTGCAGTTTGTGGTGGATCAAGGCTAGCTTGCCCTGCTGTGCTTACTAGCTTTATTCATTTTTGAAAGATTGAAAAAAAAAAAAAAAGATTTGAAAAAATAAAGCAGCGACCTTCAGTGACTGCATGGCTGAGTTACAGAATGTGCGAAAGCATTCAAATTTTTTACACGTAATAAAAATTAAGATCTGTTCTGTAACAATGGAGTTTGCAATAAAACTAGACTGTTTTATTCATCTCATGGTAGCATAGTTTTCCCTATTTTGATTGATTAATTTGTTGATTTGTTTGTTTGTTTTTATTATTATTGATAGATTTTTTTTCCCTTTGGTTTGTATTTATTTAGTTTAGTTTAAACATTATTGTCCGTTCTGCTTGGCACAGAAACGAAAGTTGTCTTTTAGCACTGGATTTAAGACAACAACTGCATACATTCACACAATAGCAACACTCACCAAGACAACAACATAAGTTAAAAATTTTAAAACTAAAATTAGCCCCACACATATTACTGCAGATCATTCTTGACAGTGACCTCATTCACATCAAACAATTGGGACAAATGACTTTTTATTAGCATTTCTTCTGGCTTTAGGAATTCTAAACCGAAGGCCTGATGGTAAGACTTAAAAAGCTGAGTGAAAGGGATGTGTATTATCTTTAAAAATCACAACTGCAGTTTTTTCCATAAAAGAGTCAAATAGAATCTGCAGCAAATGTTGTTTGTGACCAGTTATCTCATTTGCCTGATTGATAGTTTGCGATCATTTCTTCTTCTGTTTAAGTGTTGTGTTACCAAACCATGAGACAATATTGTATGTGAGAGCACTTTCTATAAATGATCCATATGCCATGTTTAACCTCCTAGGGCTTAAGTGGCCACACACGTGGACAGCACAGTTTAGGTCTTAAGTGGCTATAAAATTGAATGTTTTATATTTTGTTATAGACATATAGTGTTATCCTGCAACTGTTTTGAAGCATATGAAATGTTCCAAACACAATTTTGAACTATCCAAAATGGGGGAAAAATTTTATTTTTACTCTCTGATAGTCAAAACATGCTCAAAAAAATGTTATATGTTATATATGCATTAAAAAAACGCCAGGAAAAAGTGTTTTATGTAAATTTAAACCACAAATCCACATATATGACATCATTTTTCTCTAAAAATACATCGTATCAAAAGATGATACTTAGATTTATTTATAATTAGTTTCCAATAAGCCCAAATAGCAATGACAAATAATAATAATAATAATAATAATTAAAAACATGTAAAAAAAATCCTTGGGCCTTAAGAGATTAAAGTCTGTGTACTAACATTAGTAGAACACAGCTTGCGGAGGAGACTGAGGCACTGACTTGCCTTAAAAACAGCCTCTACATTGCTATTTATTTATTTAATTGTTTGTTTTATACTATAGCATTCATTAATTCATTCATTGTCCTTTGGCTTAGTCCTTTTATTCATTAGTCGTCACAGCAGAATGAACCACCTACTTATCCACCATGTTTTACACAGCAAATGCCCTTTTGAACCCAGTACATCCATACTCGCATATCTCATTCACACACTCCAATTTAGTTTATTAAATTCACCTATACCGCATGTCTTTGGATTTTTGGGGAAAACCCATGCCAACACGGGGGAACATGCAAACTCCACTCAGAAACACCCACTGACCCAGCCAGGACTCAAACCAGCAACCTTGCTTTGAGATGACAGTGCTAACCACTGAGCCAACAAGTACCGATGGAATATACTATAGTATTAATTCATTTTAATTAATATTCATTGCATTTTTATTCTATTTTGTAATAATAATGTCGATGATGATGATGATGATAATGATGATGATGATAATAATAATTATAATAACAATAAAATTCAATGAATACTATATAGTATGAGAGATGTATAATTATCATTTGATCATAAAATAAGTAAATATATATTCATCATTATATATTAACTGTGTAATCAGCATAATAATAATGAGTTGAAACAATATTAATAAGAATCATCTTGCTGTAACAAAAATAGAATAAAACAATTTCATAGTAATTTTATATAATTTTGTTATAATAGAAATGGCAATTTTAGATTTTACAGCATCTGCATAACTGAATTTTATACTCCAGTCTTTATAGACGTATAACTGCTCTTGTGTGAAATGTGCAATGGTTTCCCCTGTTTCAAGCAAATTAGAGCTCTGTCAATTACGTGTGAGATTAACAGCTCAGAGTAGGTGGACATGCGTGATCAGGGTTAAAGAATCAGCCTCACATGTAAAGAGATGGGCTTTGGTAATGCATGTGGGCTGAAGCACGTGTTCTGATGGACTCTTATCTCAATAACTCTGTAGCCAGTGGGAATATGATGGGGTCCACTGATAACTCTTTCCTGGAGATTACAAATATCCTGTCATTCAGATTAAATGAAGACTATCAGCCCATAAGAGAAGAGTGTATCAGTATCTAACATCTTTAATTCCATTTATTGATTTGCTTTCTTGAAATATCAGTTTATACCAGCAAAACTATGTTTTGTATTGTATTGTATATTTCAGTTTTTGTGACATTTATGTATGTTATTATTATACTATTTACAGTAGAGATTTTTCTTTTTTTTCTGTTCTTTGTTAGCACCCTAAAGTCAACATTTAGATTTGCTTTTTGTTCTTAATAATGAAAAAATATATATAAATGACAGATGAGAAAACTACTGTGAGTATAAAGAATTTCAGAGTACAAAATATGGAATAGCAGTATATAAATGCTATGACTTTCCTAGTGATGGGTTGCAGCTGGAAGGGCATCCGCTGTGTAAAGCATATGCTGGATAAGTTGACGGTTCATTCCACTGTGGCGAGTCCAGATAAATAAAGGGACTAAGCTGAAAGAAAAATAAAATGCTATGACTACTCTTTTTTTCAGATCATTCATGGCAATTTGCATTATTATAATGTTATTATTTGCAGTATTCATTTTTATTTGCATATTTATATTGGTTTAATAAAAACAATAATACTGTATGCATCTGATGCATATGGGGCATATATATAGGATGTGTATTTGGATATTTTTTTTAGCACACTTTATTATTATTTTTCATTTTTTAGTTTCCTGGAAATTAGACCTGAATTCAGAATTTTTTTTTAAACAAATCTTTGCGCTTAACAATCAAAATTAAACATGTAAGCTAATGGATGTCTTCAGTGGAGTTCGTACTAAACTGTTTTTTTGATCCACGAAAGTAAATAGTAAAGTAAAGAGAAAGTAAACGCTAGTGACGCATTCAGTTTTTCTACTTACAAAATCTGCCATGTATATAGCAAATCAGCTATGGTGCGACTCGACTGGCTCTCAAAGGGAATGAGAGATGAGACTGGTTAAATGCAAGTTATGCTCAAAACAGACCCATAACTAAGCCCACATAAAATTTGTGCCTGCAGAATTCCGCAGATTTTAGCCCATCATTGATTTTGTTTATTTATTAGGGTAAATGTGTGTAAATTTATATTTATTCAGTTTTTAAGTGAAGTTCAGTAATATTACAGACTAATGTATAAGATTAATTTACAATACAGTTTATTTTTTGTGTTCTAGTAGATATATTACATAAGAGACTGGCTTTGTTTACCAAATAAAGTGGATATAATTGGATTTGCATTGTAAACATTAAATACAAGTTTATATGTATTATTTTTTATTTCATATACTAAGTTTTTAGTTATAATACTGCCGAAATAATTCCACGTAAATCCGCAGATTCTGTCTGTCCCTACCTTTATCTCATTAAGAGAATAAGCACAACCCTGTTAGATCAGGGCTCAAACCATATTTTTCCATCTTTAAAGTATCAAAAGTGGATTTGGACATGCCCTTTATGCTTTTCCGCAACAAATCCTAAGGTTTTTTTAAGACAGAAGCTACACTTAATTCAGTTAACTAATTCATATTATAAAACATATCTGATCTATTAGCACTTTTATTTTTCATCTGACCTTGATTAGTGAATAAAAAATATGAACCAGACAAAATGTTCATGTCAAGTATAGTCCTAGAGCCAGCCACACTGACCTCTAATAGTTTTGCCACTGACCAATTGCATTTCAAAGTTGTCTTCTGGAGTAAGCCAACCTTTTAGAAAATAAGCTTTAATAGGAAGTTTTTTTTTTATCTAGAGTTACCTATATGTGAGAATTACAAGATTTACTTCACCAAATACAGATAAAGGAATTGCATTTGGGATTAAGGAGAAGAGAAAATAAAAGGATGCTTTTATTGCATTTTTTTTTCATAGCAGTCTGCAATTGGTTGCTCATGGAAGAGATTAGTTTTCAGCTGTTTCTTGAATATGGTCATAAATGGGAGTGCAAAGATCATTCCACCACAGGTTTACCAGATTTCTCAGACTGGAATTTCACATATCACACCCCGCACACATAAAAACACTTTATTTATATTATGACATTTGAAGCCATATGGCCTGGATCTTGCTTTCATTAATTGCTATTGAATCGTAATAGAAATCTGATAGAATATTAATGAATTTCTTTGAAATATACATCATTGGCTATCAATAACTATTTTTCCTAAAACTTCTAGTGTTTATCAGTTCATAAGTCAGGACACTGATAAGAGATGGAACTCCAGACTGTCTCAGGAATAATCTGCTCAGGTAGCAAAAGTGGTGGATGTTTTTTTAAAGTGATTTCATGCCTTGTGTTATTGTTATTGTACCACGAGGTGCCACTAACTTACCACTTTAACGCAATCTAACACTAATTTGTTGCTTTATTTCACATGAAGGCTTTTAGGGTGTTTAACTTTGAGAGTCCATAATCCACATTTTTTTTCCCATAGCAGTCTTTAGTCTCATTTTGACACTTGCTCATTGGTAGAATTGACAGAGTCCTGCAGAGAGCCGTGTAGAGTTGCTTCTGCACTTTCCTGGCTCCAGCAGAGCCTGTCAGTTTACAGGGCCTAGGGCCCTGCTCTTTCTCACTGCAAAAGAAGGCCTCAAGCCCCCATAGGCTGACGCCCCTCCTGCCCTGATCCTTGGCCCTCTGTGTGCATTCCTGGAGGGCCTGGGTGTCTTAGATATACAGCTGAGCGCCCCCGCCGACCCTGTGCCAGCTACGCAATGCCATCTGCCCAGCATATGTTTGCATTCACTCGTCTCCTTGAGGCACTGAACTCACCGGAGGGCCAAAATCCATACTTGCTGCAAGGTTATTATCTTTTTCGAATGCCAGTTTAGATTCTCTTCACTAAAGTGGTTTTAGTGTCTCTGTAAGTGTGGTTATGAAAATAGCACTTCAAAAGTCGTTTGAACTGGTCCAGCATGCTATTTCCAAAATGTTTAATTTGTGGAACGCCGTGTCCATTTTTGGCTTGTTAGAGCCTTTAAATTGTCCATGTTCTGCAGAGCTGAAGTAACATAAGTGTCAGACCACAGCGGCAACAAACATGTCAAAGCGCAGTGCTCACAGAGCCCTGCACGAGGTGTTGCTTATACAACATGGAGGCCCTGAAATCGAATGTGACAGGGCGAATTTGGCTGCTGCTGCGTGTGCACGCTGTGCTCAGCTGGCTCCTTTTTTCCCAAGAGCCTTTGCATCCAGCCTTCAAGCTGAGGCCTGGGAATAGTGCAACCTCATACATCAGGGGAGATTTTGAAGTTGGCAGTTTCTGAAGTTTTCAAATGAAGACTAAGAGCTGACCGTCAAAGGCCAGACGTTCCCCAAACTCAACGACGGATTCCCTGCATTCTGTTTTTGCTCTTATAGAATAAATATAATGGCCATTTGGCAGAGCGTTTCAAACGAGTTGGCTTAACTAAAAGGGTTAGTTCACCCAGAACTTAATTTTTGTCATTATATAAACTCTTATGTCATTCCAAACCTGAAGATATCTTAAGGAACTGTTTTTGTCTGTATAGTGAACTCAATGGCTCCGAAGTGACTGTCTTGTCACTGACTTTCATTTTATAGTCAAATCTTTTATTTATTCAGTCAAGTTTTTATTTTTGAGTGGGCCATCCCTTTAATGTCTCTGCCAGACTATTTCAGTTGAGTCTGTGGGAAGCATAAATGGCATGAAAAGTTCTAAAAGCCTACTTTTTGATCTATACATAAGCACAAAATCTCCACTTTGGCTTCCTAACAGAACTGAGACATTGTGCTCAAGCAATTAATACTAGCCCTTGGATCTTGTACATTTCATTATGTGTCTGCTTGTTTGCAACAGGAAACCCGTTCACACTGAGAATGCATTTTTCTGGTTGGGAAATGGCTTTTTCATTTTGACAAGCGAGGAGAAAGTGATTGTGCGACAATTCGGACACCTGTTGAGAGGATGGGCAGCTATTGACAGGCCTGATTCATGGCCGAGAGGCTGCTGTGTCCATCTTCAGAAGATCTCCCGCCGGGTGCTGGGCTGTTTGAAGTCTTCTTCGGCCCAGGGCTGGAGACGTTAGTACAGCAGGCCGCCTCTGTCAGGGGTCTCGCATGTTACTTAGCTCGGCAGCTGTTCTAGTCTTCTCTCTTTGACATGGACTAAGCCTTGCATAATGTCTCTGTCACCTACAATGGCACCTGTAAGAAATCTGTTACGTAAAAACACAACCAAAAGGGCCTTGTCTAATCTTCATTGTTTGGAGAAGGATTATTTTTTCTAAGAGGATTATTTTTTTCCAAGGCTAAATATGCTCCAAAAGTGCACCAAGCAAAGACCTGTTAATTAAATGGCAAGGTTAGAGGATAGAAAATACATTATAAAATGATGATGTTTATAGCAGATCTGTCAGTGGGATAAAAATGCACTCAAACTGTTCGGTATTAAAAAAGCTAAGGACAAGTTGAGCAGAAATGACTAGAGGCCGAGGTATTATCAAACAGATTTTAATATGGAAGTGAATCGGAAATGGCTCACCTAAAGCATTTCTTTAGGTGAGCCATTTCCGATTCACTTCCATATTAAAATCTGTTTGATAATCCTTTTTTCTTTTTTTTCCCTTTAAAAAATTATCAACAATTTGTAAGTCACCAAGGTTGCATTTATTTAATTGTCAAAAATCTATATCAATATATTTTGAAATGTAATTGAATTTTGGCAGCCATTACATCACTCCTCTGTGTCCCATGATGATTCAGAAAACTTTCTGATATGCTGATTTAATAAGCCTGATTTGAAACCGTTTTGACCAGTTGTCTATTTCTTGAAACAAGGTTTCATTTAAAATTTGGTAGAAATGTTTTCAGACCACTCAAGTTTTCAAACAAATATTAACATTTTACTTAAGCATATAAATCCAGTATATATAGAAAAATGAGGATTTCCAATGCTTGAAAAGCAGTTTAAATACAAAAAGGACCTAATCCACAAAAAACTAAACCAATAATGATGGTGATAATGATAAAACAAAAACATAAGAATAATAATTTATATTATTTCATTAATGTGGTGAAAGCCAGATGACTATAGAATAGATAAAAATGGGCATAAGCAAATGTACACACAAAATTTACACAAAAATGTAGATTCTGTAATGTGTTGCAGCCTTTGTCATGTGGTTTTCCCCCAGAACGTTTCCTGCAGTTCTTGCTTAATAGAAGCAGCTGGATTTTCATTGACCTTAGACTGGTCACACTAAAAGACTCGTGTGTGGAATCACATGAGGTTGTTATGCTGGGATGGGTGCATTTTTGAGATAAATTACTTCGTTTTTTTTAATGGTTACTCTGCCTATTTATAAATTAAACACACTTAATCAGCTTTAGCCAGTTTTATGAGTTATTCCAGCCTGTTTTTATGAGGAAATTATAGTGTTTTTATAATTACTATTTATGTTTTGTCAGTTTAGTGGCTAATTTTAGTCAGACGAAAACATTCTTTTTTTAAAAAGGGGGCATGGTACCCAACCCTACCCCTAAACCCAATCGAAATTGATGGATAAGCAAATCCTACTGAATTGATAAAAGGAGATTGTATGAATTTATACAAATTAGTCACTGAATCAAAAAGTTAGGAATTGCCCTGAGATTGTGTTAGATCTTCCTTCTTTTGGTGCTGATTTGGTGATCTCTCTTTGGCCTGTTTAAGATGTTTAATGTCATTTAACATTGCTCATTCATCTCTTCTGCTTCTGGACATTAATCATCAGCCGCTCGGGTCGAATGTCAGCTCTTATCAGTGCTTGCGATGTGTAGTGAAGAAAACGAATAATGATGACGCAAGGTCGTGGTTTAGTGATACCAGTCCCTTTCCTCTCTTCATCCCCCAAAGTCCACCATTTTAGAGGCCACTTTTCCCTATGTTTGAAGACCCTGCTTTCAGCGGGAGGCAGCGGGTTGATCAGCACCCATTTGTCAAGCAGTACCACACTGCGGCGAGACCCCATTAGCCCATTTGAACCCCATTTGAACGTCGCTGTCTCAAACCGTCCTATCGAGACCCCCCTGATGGCACGTCGCACCAGCAGCCACAGGCTTTGGTGAGAAAACAAAGCCCTTCCATTGCACCATCACTCACCCTCACATGTCTGTCATCTGTTTTTCTTAGGAAACGACTTTCAAAGTTGGGCGCATTAGAATGGGGGGACCTCAAACGAAGCGTCAAGAGATGATAGGGTGAAGGGGAGGGGATTGTCCTTTTTTTCTACACTCATTGACCCCCTCCAACACCCATCCCTCAACAAGCTTTGAATTGGCCTGCCAGAGGATACGATTGTCGGGTCACTAATCTAAACATGAACTTGCACATTAAGGGCAACTTGTTGATACCTAAAGAGGCCTCTCCAAACACAAAGGGTTTGATAATAGGACATTAGCACCTCGATAGACTCTTCAGAGCTAGACTCTCTGGAGTTAACTACCCATGAACCCACTTGATTTTTCATTGCCATAAGAGGCAATCCAGGCAGTGATCTCCATTAATTCGGATACTTTTGTTGAAGATGTTCTTATTTCGAAGCAATCTCTGTCCATGCTAACAATTTCCAAACATTTTGTGATCTCACTGAGGCCATGTCCACAGGTACACATAGTTTTTCCTGCTTTAATTAAAAAAATTCAGTCCCCATGAAAATGCTAAAATACACTGTGATGTATGTTAAGGGCACGCCAAACCAACAGGTGGCAATGATGACACTTTTATGCTGGATTTAGACAAAATGAGTAACTAAGGGCCTACTCACACTATGCCATCCGTACCGTGCCCAGGCCCGTTTCCCGGATAGTTTGAGAAGTGTGAGTGCGCTGAATCGGGCTCAAGCACGGTTCACTTGGCCGGCCCTGGCCCGGTTGGAAGAGGTGTGCCTGAGCGCGGATCACTTGGGCTTGGACTCACACACAAGCGTACCGCGCCAAAGCCCGAAACCGAAAGCGAGACGTGACTTTTAAGGGGCTGTTTCATATGGATTTATTAATCATTCTTACTGTTCAGTGAACGCAAACTGCCGTAGTTTTTAAAGACGCAAACTCCTCACTGCATGACAACTGCGCACCTTCAGCAGACCTCCTCATTCCTGCAGCACGAGAGCTTTATTATTGTTTATGAGCGCCAAAAGTGGCGGATCTGTCCGGTGAAATATCTGACTGCGTGTCACCGCATCCCTAAGGACTGTTTGGCTAAATATTTGACTGCATGTCACTGCATAACAAACGACTGAAAGGATATAACTAGAGAAATCTCCACTGTGCTACTGGGTGAGAGCATATGGCAAGCCGTTTTAGCATTTAAACCTTGTTCCGACTATCCATAAATATATTTAGAGATATAATTATATTTTGACTAGTCATAATTATAATTCGACTAGTCAGAATGACAATTAGAGATATCTGCAATTACAATTGTACTAGTACGAAATCAGATTGGAGATATCTGCAAATATATTATGACTAGTCATATTCCTCCATTGACTTCCATTGAAAAATATTTGCAGATATCTCTAAATGAGTTTTGACTCGTCAAAAATCCAATTCAAGATATCTACAACTGTAATTCGACTATTAGTAAATTAATTAGAGATATCTTCAAATATATTTGTAAATATCTCTTAATATGACGAATTAAAGATATCTCTAAATGTATTATGACTAGTAAAAACTCAGTTTGAGATATCTCTAATTACAATTGTGACTAGTCAAAACTCATTTAGAGATATCTGCAAATATTTTTCAATGGAAGTCTCTAAATATATTTATGGAGTCAGAACAAAGATTTAAATGCTAAAAAGGCTTGCCATAGAGAGCAGCAGCGGTGACGTAAGCGTGCCGAGGCCCGATATGGTGTGAGCGCGGGCCGTCGGGGGAGACGAGAGGGGGGACAAGCGTGCTTTGGCTCGGTTCGAGGCAACTGTACCTAGTGTGAGTACGGCCTAAGTATTTTGACGGGTAAATTGCCCACAAGTCAATGCAAACCTGAGAACAAAGATAGATTACCATCCTATGGTGCGAATAAATTTGTGACGCGTTTGTTGCAAATGTATAGAATTAGCATAATCCGCTTCTTATGTGTTTGGTGTAAACCCAGCCATGTTGGCCAATCTGAAAGGAGAAAACCGCATGCAGGCTGACGTCATGAGTTGAAAATCGGAAAATCTTCACCCTGGCGGGACTTTTCAGAAATTTTCGGTTTCAGTAACCTGATGTGGAAAAACAGCAAAATCTTGTAGAAAAGATGTGTTTAAATAATACAAGTGTTTGTGTGGACAGGGCCTGAGGACACCTCTGAGATTATCTTAAATGGATAGTTCACTCAAAAATGGAAATTTACTTACCTTCTTACCTTTAAATTATGAATCTTTATTTTTTTTTAAAAAGGAAAATTTAAAAAAAAGAAAACTATAATCGTTTACTTCCATAGTCAGAGAAACAAACACTATTAAAGTAACACGTTACTATTTCTTCAAAATATATATTTTTGTGTGTGTTCAACAGAAGAAAGTCCAACATGTTTGAAACATGTTTGAAGTAAAGGTTAAGTAGAGAATTTTCAGTTTTGGGTAAACGGTCTATTTAAGCCCTGTTTATAACTGTTATTTGTATATTTTTGGTCAGTTTTTTGGGTCGGTACGGGTCACCTTTATCAGGCTTGCGTTTTTACTACCAAGGGTACCCTTTTGGTGGGCTTCGTGTACGACAGAAAGTTTCAGTCGACATCATTCTCGCTCAAATAAATATTAACAGTAAAGCTGTACAGGTCGTTAACATATCATGTGAGAAGCACATCTCACAAAACAGATGCTTTATACACATAAATACTTCTGTAAAAACGTTTATTACTAACCTTTCTATGAACATGACTTGATTATAACTACAGATCAATGACAGTTCGTAATAGTACAGAAGGCGATGATAAACATGGCAGTTTGTTTGTGATTCAGGTTGCTGAAACAATTTCCTCCTGAGTTTTGTTGGGCTTCTCCTTTGTTCACTCTTAACTCTCGTGTTTGTCCTTTTCTTTCTGAATGTGTTACTCTTGCGTTTGTCAATTTCCGACAGGATCTGGTTTGAAAAGCACGTCAATAATCAAGCGCACGTTATTATCATGAGCTCAGGAAGTTTATTTTAGATATAGACATGGGGCGAGCGCAAGCAAGAGAGCGAAACTGCTCGCGCCTCAGCCTGGCTCTTGTTTTGGCTTTGTGGCTGTTCATCAAGACGACAACAAGGTTTGTTTGAGCCCAAGTCGACCATGGCTCGTTATTATATGTATTTACGCTGTAATCTGGGCTCAGTCGGCTCTTTTGTTTTCATTCTAACTTGTTGCGTAAGCAAATGACGTTTCTCTGTAAACCAATAGCGTTCAGCTTGTCTAGCTCCGCCTTTTGCTGCCCTTTCTCGGGTTTGGTACCCTTTAGAACAGTGGTTCCCAACCTGGGGTCCGCGCCCCCCCAAGGGGGGCGCCAGAGTTCACAAGGGGGGCGCGGGAGAGGATAGGTGTTGAGGTAGAAAAAGGCATAAAAATGCTCCACTATTATATAGGGCTTTGCAATTAATCAAAAATCCGATTTCGATTTCGGCTTCAAACGATTATAAAAAAAGCATTAATCGAGATAAATGATTATTGCATCATATACCGCCACTTTCCGTGACGTGTTGCTCTTAAAAGCGCGAATAAGCGCGTACTTATGTGTGTGTGCACGCACACGCAGTCAGAAGCATATGCGGCCGGTCAGCATTCGCTCTCATTCACACACTGGGAGGAGCAGAGGAGCGCAGACATCTAAAGTCATCTTAACGTGAGCGCTTTAATGGTCAAATAGGTGTCAAAACGCAGTGTTTAGTGATTATTCATATTAACCCTTATTTGTGTAATAAACAAACGAGTTGAGGATCAAAAGACGTGAAAGAGAAACCATTAAAGAGACAGCGCGCTATAATCCTTCTGCCGCCTGTTTTTATGAATATTAATCAAACAACGAGAAAACCCTCGCTGCTCTTGACTAAAGGACTGCTGTAGCTAAAGTGTTTTTCTTACAGTGAAGATGCTTAAAGCACAGTTTGTTTCATATTTTTATTCTATTGTATTTATTTCTCTTTTCTTTGCTGGGTGGAAAATAACTGTATGTATACACTTGAAGTCAGAATTATTAGCCCTCCTGAATATTAGCAACCCTTTTCCTGCCCAATTTCTGTTTCATGGAAATATTTTTTAACTTATTTCTGAACATAATAGCTTTGATATCTCGTTTCTAATTACTGATTTCGTTTATCTTTGCTATGATAACAGCACATAATATTTTACTAGATATTTCTCAAAATACAAGCATTCAGATTAAAGTGCAATTCAAAGGCTTAGTGTAATTAGGCAAGTCATTGTATAGCAGTAGTTTCTTCTGCAGACAATCAAAAATATATATTGCTTAAGGGAGCTAATAATATTGACCTTAAATTGGTTTCAAAATATTTAAAGCTGTCTTTATTCTAGCTAAAATAAAACAAATAGAAAAAAAAATATTTTAGGAAATATTGTTAAAATTCCTTGCTCTGTTAAACATAATTTGGGAAATATTTATAAAAAAAAAAATCTCAGGAGCGCTAATAATTTTGACTTCAACTGATAATTGTTTTGAATAATCGTGATTACAATTATGACCAAAATAATCGTGATTATGATTTTTCCCAAAATCGAGCAGCCCTACTATTATACAGTATATGTATTTTTAAGTACAAAAAAAAATCTAAACACGTGCTTAAAATTCCAACATAATAGTAAAAATAATTAAAATAAATAACTTTAAATAAATATTTAAACTTTGCTCACTCACGCAATGTGCTTATCAACGTGTTGTAAAGGCAAAATCAAAACAAAAATGGCAGAGAAACATAAATGCAGTGATTCTTCAGAGGCGAAGAAAAAGATATACATATATATACATAGTAATATATACACAGTACATATGTGTGTGCGTGCGTGTGTATTTATATGGTGGGGGGGCTCCAATGTTTGTATATGTTCATGTGGGGGGGCCCCAAAGAAAAAGGTTGGGAACCACTGCTTTAGAAAGGGTGCCGAAAAAGTGGTACGGTACGGTTCTGTATGGCTTTTGACAGTGGAAACAGCCATAAAAGCGCACCAAACCGTACCATAACACTTAGTGGAAATGGGCCATAAGGTCACCAGTGGACAGTGCTAAATACAGGATGCAAAACATTTAGAGCTTGCGCTCTTTTGACTGCTTTTACAAGATGTCAAACATTCAGATTGTTTTCACAGTGAAAACAATTACATAATGCCAACTGACCTAATTCTAAAATGTGTTGTTGAGGCATGTTTGACAGTTTGGTTTGGAGATGAAATATTATTGAGCACACTGTTCTGATTGTAACACAAACCCACTGTGTTCAATGCACTTTAACAACCGTAATGGCAGAAATAGAATCTGATGCTCTCTGTATTGTCTTCTATCACATTCAAAAGTAAATTCTGGAAACTTTGATATTCGAATTCTATGAATTCGGACATACTTCTTGACTCACGTACTGATTTTAGTGTACTATATAGTATGGAAGTATGCGGTTTCGGACGCGGCCATGGTCAAAATGATCTGCTGCAGTTTAACCGAGCATCAGAATGGGGAAGGTGATTTAAGTGACTGTGGCATGGTTTTTGGTGCCTGACGGCCTGGTCTGAGTATTTTAGAAACTGCTGATCTACTGAGATTTACAGGGTTTACAATAAATGGTCCGAGAAAATATTCAGTGAGCGGCACTTGTATGGGCACAAATGCCTTGTTGATGTAAGAGGAGAATGACCAGTCTGGTTCGAGTTGATAGAAAGGCAACAGTAACTCAAATAACTACTTGTTACAACTGAGGTCTGCAGACGAGAAACTATGAATGCACAACACTTCGAACCTTGAAGCTACAGTAGCAGAAGACCACATCGGGTGCCACTCCTGTCAGCTAAGAACAGGAAACGAAGGCTACAGTATGCACACACTTAATCAAATTGAACAATGGACGGTTGGAAAAATGTTGCCTGGTCTGACGAGTCTCTATATCTGCTGCAACATTCGGACGGTAGGGTCAAATTTTGGCATCAACAACATGAAAGCATGGATTCATCCCACCTTTTGTCAATGGTTCAGGCTGTGGTGGTGGTATAATGATGTGTGGGATACTTTCTTGGCACACTTTGGTCCCATTAGTACCAATCGAGCATTGTGTCAATGCCACACCCTACCTGAGTATTGTTGTTGACCATGTCCATCTCTTTATGACCACAGTGTACCCATCTACTGATGGCTTCTTCCAGAAGGATAATGCTCCATGTCATAAAGCGGGAATCATCTCAAACTGGTTTTTTGAACATGACATCGAGTTCACTGTACTAAAATGGCCTCCTTAGCCACCAGGTCTCAATCCAATAGAGCACCCTTGGAGCACCCATGTGGTGGAACAGGAGATTTGCATAATAGATGTGCAACCAACAAATCTGCTGCAACTGTGTGATGCTGTCATGTCAATATGGACCCAAATCTCTCAGGAATATTTCCAGTACCTTTTTGTATCCATTCCAAGAACAATTAAGGCACTTCTGAAGGCAAAAGGGGATCCAACCTGGTACTAGTATTTAATAAAATGGCCGGTAAGTGTAGATCATTAGCAGTTTCTATCCAATCAGTCATAGAGAACAAATTTTTTCTCATATAATAAATTAATTTAATTCATTAAACAAAGAAGCAATGTCATAAACACAAATGTAGCAGTTGGTCTAGTGGTAATAATACTAAACCACTTTGACGACAGACTTTTACCAAGGGATTTTAGAATGACCAAAACAATATTTCATAATATTGTCAGTCTGCTGATTTTGCTCATTAATGCTATCCTTTTGCACCCATTTTTCCCATTATGATTTTTAAAATTTAAGCAGTTTCCATTAAGCATTTTTATGTGAAAATAGCTAGATAGCTCGTCAGAACAGAAGGCCAAAATTGTAGCAAAAAGATGAGTTTGCAGTTGTATCTGGCTTAGTATAAACACCCTTTATTTTTATTAAAAGTTGTTTCCAAGTTTGCACTGGTTTTGAGTTGTGCAATAAGCATAATTCAGTTGGTTTGGCTGTGATTCAACAAGATGAAAAGACCAGATTTGTGTCATGTTTAACAAGTATTAGCATTTAAATAGACTCATTTGAAACATTTATGCAGCCTTGAATCCAAGTGATCTCACACTCTGAGAGCTCTTTTCGATGCTTTTAACTTTCTTTCAGTTTTAATTGTATTAAATCACACTTGTTCAATTTAGCAAGTTAAAAAAATCTTTTTCTCATGCCCATAGACTAAAGATGTGAGGAATGTTTGTTGACTGGAGCTTGGTGGGTTTTGTTAGTACACGTCAAAACAGGTTCTCGTTTTCGCTTTGTTAATCTATGCTAAAAAGCTTTTGTTTATTCTTGGAAGAGCAAAACAAAACAAAGGCTTAGTAGCAGAGTGAGAACATATGTTTGCCTTATCTGCAAGTTCATTGCATATGTGGGTGTTACTGGTGAAATGATTATTTCAGACCGCGACACCTCCATTGAGTTGTTCTGACACGAGGCTGCTGTTTTTTTCGCACCTTGGATCTCTTATGCTAAGTGCTATGTTCATTAGCACCTTGGTGCCAACAGAGCTCAGTGTTTTGCCAATGGCCATTGATTAGTGTTATTTGGGGAGGTGTGGGAAACAACAGTTTGCCCAAACTGCAGGGTGAGCAGTGATTATCAGCTAATCAGTTCAAGTCAAACTCAAGTTCTGTTGTTGTATTTCTATTTTTTTTTTTTGTATTTATTTTGCTTATTTGTTGTTTGCATGAGCAGAGGAGTAAATCAATTGACATCAAAATAATTTTTTTTTATAGATGATGATAGATAATGGAAGTTAATCCTGTGAAAACTCAAATTGATTTTATTCTGAAAATAAAATAAATTAATAAGAAATCATTTTTGTCAATAAAAAGAAAACTCTTTACAGTAAGATTCATTAGGCGCAATAGTCATCCATTAATTTTCTAAGTATCTTAATGGCCTAAATCAATAACTTAGGCTGTAATGCAAAGTAATAAATAAGTGAATAAATAGCTTAAATGAAAGGAACTAGAGGGACCAAAATCAGTAGATCAGGTGCTCCCATATAGGACTAAGATGCTCCTCAGTTTTGACATCCTGTCGCTGGGCCTGCTATAGCGAGGTGAGACTGTGATAACATGGATTATCTGTTCTTTAACGAGAAAAGATCGCAGACACGGCACCATGACAGCATTTATTATTCAAACACAGTTCGTGTTTATGATCATTAATATTAACAACTGATATTAATAACAAATCAATAACTTCTCTCACTTAGACTTTACGTTTAAGAGCTTGTTCTTGTCTGCACAGCATAGGTTTATTGCATGTACAAATCAGATTATAAAGAATGATTAGGAGCATGTTTTTTTGTTGCATCCTTTATGTAAAGTGTTTTATTTTTTTGTTTATTTATTTATTTATTTATTTTTTTAAAAGCGGTGAGGAAAATATTGACTGGCAAAATGTTCCTCCCGTATCACCAACAAATTACGCCTCTGTATGTACGCAAGTATAGCCTACTTACTTTACATTTTATGCAAAAACTAAGAAATAACAAAGACTAAAGAATTAGACTAATATCCGTAGAAACTTACTTGTTTATTTTTAAACTTTCGTTAATGTAGCAACACAATACAGCACATAAATAATGTAGTTAAATATTAAATCACTTTAACTGCTTCAAACAGTATAATAATAATTAAATGCTACATTTTTAAGAACTTCAATGTCAGTGTCTTCCATCACTTTATTATCTGGCCATTTTTGAAAAGGCCTCTACGATACCTGGCTGATTAGCTCGGCGTTTGTGTTCAGAAGACAGGAGTTGATACGTGGCTGTCTGGGTGACATGACTGGAGATGGCTCTGGAGATTCAAAGTCTTTGCCCATTTAACACATTTTTTTATTAAAACAACCCCTACAAATCTCATCATCCAATTATTGGTTCACCTTTGTCTTTCGACACTAATCTAAAATGTTCCCAGATTGGAACATTTGGTTTTCCAACGAGATTTATGGCTGAACTTAAACTTGCTGAAACGCGCCCAATGTTATGTAATGGAAACTTGTGTTTCAGAGTGCTTGACGTTACGTACTAATGCCGGTGACATAACACAGTTGTCAGGCTGACCGTCACAGCCCTAGCGACAACTTCCTCCTATGCTATTTCCTTACCCTGCAAGTCTTTATTTTAAAAACTATGTAGATCCTAAAGAACTGTCTGCTTCTCAACCTCTATGAGGAGTGTCATTCACTTCTTTTCAGGTGCACTCGGTCAGAAGACAATCGCCTCTGATTTCATGTAATTTTTGATGTAGGCCTATAGTGATATGAAAAAATTTCATAGTGAAATGAAAAAAAAAAAAAAAAAAAACACGTGCTGCTCACACTTGTGGTGTAAAACAGGCTTTATTCAGCAATTGTTTTAAGCAGCGGATGCCCTTACAGCTGCTAGGAAACATCCATACAAACTCAATTACACAATCATATGGGCAATTTAGTTTATACAATTAACCTATACCCGCATGTCTTTGGACTGTGGAGGAAACGGGAGCACCCGGAGGAAACCCACACAATCATGGGGAGAACATGCAAACTGCACAGAAACACCAACTGACCCGGCCGGGACTTGAATCAGCAGCCTTCTTGCTGTGAGGCCACAGTGCTAACCACTGAGCCACTTTGCTGCAAAGTATTATTATTATTGGCATTGAAAAATAGTTGAACTTTTGAATTCTTAGATGAATAGACTTCTCAAAAGAGCACACTATGTTGGAAATATACATTTTTGTAACATAAAGCATTGCTTCAGTTTAATGCATCATTCCAGAATGAACTGACTAATTTCTTATTATTGTGAAATTGAATATTAATTTTGTGAAACTAATTTTGAGACATTTTTGTGTTTGTATTTCTATATTTTAATGTGTATTTTTAGTTGCATTTTTCAATCAAATCAAAATCAAAAGTAAGATTAACCATCTAAATGTTTTATCAGTTTTGGTTTAATGCAGTTGAAAAATAGTCTAAATAAAAAATGATACTGTGCTATAGCCTCATGTTCTGAATACAAAATAAAACATTATTGTTTTAAATAAAAAAGTTTTGGATCATCAAGTGAATGTTTTGTGAAGTACATCCACGTAAGTGTTTTTCCTTTTTAAATCGTCCTGCAGAAGTCAGCCCTTGTTTGTGTCATGAAGGTGAGAGGAAGGAGGCCTTTATTAAACTCCATTACAAGCCCCTTTGGAACGACTGGCTTTTTACACAAAACCCAATCTATAAGCCCTGAAATAGTCTCTTGATTCCAGTTTCCTCGATCCCCCTCACAGGTGCAACAAAAAACTCAAACTAACACTGACATTTAGAGATTCCTACCCTGAAACAAACCCTTTGCTCTGTCTGCTTTTCTCACTACGCTTTATTTTGAGATCCTCCCTTCACTTGATACGGGACACGCGTCTTGCGGTTTCCAACGGCTCTACATTAATCATGGTGACTTTCAGCGGCTGATTGTACAAGACAATGAAACTTACTGTTGCGTAATCAACCACAAGTAGTAAGAAACACTATCCCAGAACGTGTTGATTTATTCATTTAAAAATAATTTTTTTGACAACCTGCAGTTATTAAGAGATGTCCTTACTCAAATTATAGAGTATAACTTATGCTCAGTGTTTTCTGTGACAAGCTTGTTCTGCGTTTCTGCAAGGATACGGTTACTTTTGTTGACGTGATGGATCTGGCTAACTTTAATCCAAGGCCATTGCCACTTTTTTAGTAATTGAGCACTAAAATTTAGTTTTTGTGGTTTGAATGGATATTTAAAAGTGTATTTTGTGTTACAGATAGATACATTTAATAAAGATACACATATGATGGGATTGTGTGTACAATTAATGGAATTTTTCATTCATTTTCCTTAAATTGGTTTACACCAAATGTATGATTTACAGTAACTGAATTTACTGAACATAATTAAATGGCAAAATATTGTTCAACTTTTTGACAAGTAACAGAGATGCCTTTTTTTTTTACACTTTTGTGCACTTTTTAGTCCAAAAAACTAACCACAAATCAAATACCATATAGCATGTCTAAAACAGAAGTGTGTGCATTTTTATCAATGACAAAAAATTGATCATTGGATTTACTGCTTTTGAGGGTAACTTTTTGTAAACAATTTATATGAGCTAAATTTTAGCAAATTAAGTAATGTTTAACTTAATTAGTTTTTCAATCAGCTCATATTAATTGTTTACAACTAGTTACCTTAAAAATGTTTTTAAATCCAGTGACTCATTTTTGTTCAGTGTATTATTGTTTGTAAAAAGAGAGAAAAGAGAAATCCTCTGAAATATCACAATAACAGAGTTGACAATAAATCTACTATTGGTGTGTCCTACATATATTGATATGAGAGAAGAATAAATGACATGCTTCGGATCCATCCAGAGTTTCCCACCAGAGGAAGAGAAATCACTTGTACCAAATCAAATGCTTTTTCTATCAATGCTTTAAAGCTTGTAATGCCCTTTTATAACCAATGTAACAGAGTTTTTGTAACTGAAATTATAAATAATACAAAAAATTGATATTTCATCCCATTTCTTATTTAAATTAGTGGAGTAAACAGAAAATAGATAAAAATTAGAATAGAATAATTTGAAGCTGAATCTATGATTCAGGGAAGATGATAGAGATGGTCAAAATGTGGTATAGTAAGAGACTTTATTAATATTCCATATATTATTAATATGAATATAGAAAGTTATTTTAAGACAAAATGTGTATCCAAATAAAATGTTCATTTTGGAAATGCAAAATGGACCCACAATTCTAGAATTGCCCATATGTAATTGAATATTTTTATTATGTTTTCATTAAGATCTTTTTGAGGTGTATTATGTAGTTGGAAATTGTTTTAATAACAATGTAGTATATTTCACCCACAAGGATTCAATCTTTGAGAATCTTTTGTAGATCTCACTTGTAGCATTAATTTACTCATTTTTATAATTTTATCATTTTTAAACTTTCAGTTTGTGGATATAGTTATGTTAATATTTCATTTCATACTCTCAAAGTATTTGTTATTATGGGAATGGCGCTATATTAATTATGTTAATAATGTTATACGTTATTATGTCAGTGGAACACTTTTTACCTAAAAAAAAGCAAAATAATTTTAGCATTTAGCATTTTGATGATATATTTAACATATATTTATTTATTCATTTCTTGGCACAACATTTTCTGTTACATTTTATAGTTTTATTTTTACTTATGATAACAATCTTTAGTAAAACATTCCACTTTTAAGCTTTATTTATTCATTATTCTGAATATTGAGTGTTGTAATGGTATCTTCAATCTAAAACAGTGCCTTTTTTTGACTTTATGACATTGCAATCACATACTTTTGTGACTGCACAAGCAGAAGCATTATAGATCCCTTAGCTGGGGTTCATTAGCTGCCCAGTCAATTAAAAGCCCGTATTCAGACTTATCTAATGGAAAAGAGAGGAGCAATTTGAGAATGTTTTTCTGTCTGTCTGAGACGCGCTCTCATCTTTCAGACATTGTGAAACGGCCGTGAACAACGACTGCACCAGGGGTTAACATAGATTACGACTGAGGTGTCACACACTCCTGCTGCTAAAGCAAACAACTGCCTTTCTCTGTGTGTGTGTCTGGTATGTCTTAGGACTGTAAGCTGTATGAGTTGCCGTAATGTTGTCAGGATCCCATACGCTACTGTTCAAAATGACTTAATATGATTTAAGAATAGCCTAGTCTGCTCAAAGGCTGAATTTTCTAATCAAAATATACAGTAAAAATATTATAACAATTTAAGATTTATTTGTTTGATTTAAAACTTAATTTTTAGCATTGTTATTCCACTCTTCAGTGTCATGATTTATCAGAACTCAATCAGATGTGATGATCTGCTGCTCAGGAAACATTTATTATTATTATTATTATTATTATTATTATTATTAATGTTTATGACTTTTGTGTGTAAACTAATCAAAAGTACCATTTTTATTTTTACTTTTATTCGTCAAGGATATTTAAATTGTCTAAATGTCAAGGATATTTAAATTGTCTAAATGTCTAAGCATATATATATATATATATATATATATATATATATATATATATATATATATATATATATATATATATATATATATATATATATACAGGGTTCAACGCTAAGGTTTTTTTCTACTGGTCCGATCGGGCAAGTGGTTTAGATTTTTACTTGCCCTGCCAAAATTTTCACTGGCCCCACCAAAAAAAAAAAAAAGGTAAGTTAATAGCTATTTTTTTTGCCACATATTTTAAATAATGTGTCAAAAATAAAGTCTGTAAATCTAGAATTTCAATACTTAAAAAACAATTGTACATATAAGTGTTATGCAAATAAAAACAGCAGTATGGAAAATGTGGAGGTAATTTATTGCAGTTTGAAATTATTTAACAAAAGCTGGCTGACTTATCAAACTGACGGCAAACTATGCATAACATCACTAAATTTTTATTTTATCGTGTTGTTTCCATGTAAATGTCTACTTCCAAGACGCTAGAGACAGACATTTTCGTTTAGCCTTATAATTTGATGTTGCTGACATGTTGCTGTTTCTACACTGTACTGGTTGTTACCTGGTAACAAAAAAAAATAGCATGGTTAAATCAATCATATAAGACGAATCAGAAAGCAATATGTTGTTTACGACATTACAGAGAAGGTAGCATTTAAAGACTTAAAAGCACAAGCTTTAAATGCATGCAATTGACAAATAGTCACAGACAAATTAAATGTTAGTGACTGACAAGGCAGCACTGTCCCAATCGGGCCAGTAATGATCCAGTCTACTGTCCCAAGTGTCTCTCACACTGGCCCTGGGCCACCGGGCAGTCCTTATTGTTGAGCCCTGTATATATATATATATATATATATATATATATATATATATATATATATATATATATATATATATATATATATATATATAATAAACGGTGTTTACATTCTTTCCATCAAATAATCATATAAAACAAAATGTTTCACTGTTTTCACAAAATTATGAAGCAGGAATTAAAAATTAGAACACCAAATCATATTTGAATTTTTTCTGAAGGAATATGTGACACTGAAGACTAAAGTAAGCTAATTATTGATTGACGTTTTTAAATAATTTAATATTCCGATACTATTTTTAAAGTTGCTCTAGCTTTCAGTTCAGTGTAGTTTGTTTCATTAATGGTTTTGGAAGTTTTAGTTTAGTTTTTTCGCAAACACTTTTTTTTTTTTTGTACATTTAGTATAAGTTTAGTTTAAGTTTTAGGTTCAGTAATTCTTATTTAACTAAATCTAATAATTTGTATTAGTTTAAATAACATTAAATAGTTTTAAATAATTTAATTATTTATTAGTTTTAAAAATTATAAATAATTTTTATTAGTTTAAGCAGACACTGAAACCAAAACTACACAAACAGATAAAAGTAAATACAGATATTCCTTAGATTTTTCACCACAGAATGAGTGCTTACTAATTCTGAAAACAATCATTTATTCATTCATTCATTTATTTTCCTTCTTAGTTTCTTATTTATTAGGGGCCACCACAGAGGAATGAACATCCAAAAACATTGACAGTTGTTAGTTTTTGTGAGTTTTAGTTTTTCATTTATGGTGAATTTGTTTTTACATTTATTTTGTTTTCAATTAACAGAAATGTTTTCTTGACGAGTGGCTTTTAGGTTTTGTTTACTAAAATAACTTAAATGGAGAAAGGATCCTGAAAATGTAATGTTTTATTTCAACCTAAAGTGCTCCCACATTATTCGCAGTGTTTATGTTGTAAAAATAATCTGCAATAGGTGTAATCTGCGAAGTTGTCAGCTTTTTTTATTTTTTACAATTATTCTCTACAAATTTTATACACTTTTTTTCAGACAGGCATTACCATTTTCACACTTTTCTCTCTTGTTTAAACACTCTCAAGGTTCAAGCCTTCGTAGAAAAAAAGCCCAATATTATAGAACGAAACAAAAAATATAAATCATTTGATCTTCATTTGTTTATTCCATAATTGCACCCTACGGTCGTGTAACTTCTACCTTCCTTTAGCATGTCCAGAAGTTCAGGTTTTTGTGTAGTGGTTAGCATCTTCCTCTGCCTTTTGGGTGCAGAATGTTTCGCCAACATTGTGGGGAGAAAACTTGAAACAAACAGTCCAGCACTTCAAAGTCACACTACTAGTGATCAAAGATTTATGTTTGGCAAGCTGAACGCATTCTATACTGTACAGGAAACATGGCACTTAATTGAAAATGGTCTACAGTCAAGACACAGAACACAATGCACTAATCAGGACGCAGAAAACTGTACAAAAAAAGCATGTCAAATTGCACAAAAAATTTTTACAAAACTGCGAGGCTGCAAAAAGTGAACCATGTTATAGCAAGGCATCACTGTATTCCATATGAAAACAGTTATTTTAAATTAATATTTCATGTTTTTACTGTATGTTTAATAAAAAAAAGCAGCCTGGGTGAGCAGAATAGACTTTCTTTTAAAAGCATGAAAAAAAATCTGATCCCAAACTGTTGACCGGTAGTGTATATCCGAGTGACTCTTCTTTTGTTGACTGATAATTATTACAGATGTGTTCCGTCTGTGATTTTGGCAGTGTGTACGTGTCTCAGGAAGTGTTAAGAGATGCATGACAGTTTCTATATGTCACATTAATAAAGGCTTTGCATTTTCTGATTGGAGGAGGAAGCTCTGTCTGCGTGGTCCTATCACATCTCCTCTCATGTGCATAGATTAGACAGGAGAAGAGCAGAAAAGTCACACAGCAGAATTGAGCAGGTTGTTGTCAGTGCCGTCATTTGACATTTGTCTTTCAGTTTTAGAAAACGAAAGCCCTGGATGATGTGTGCAGTTGTGGGATGAGCATGGACTGGGATTTGTCAGTGCATTTACAATATTATAAGTGTTGTATGCAATATATAGCCTATTTATTATTTATCATTTTTATTTTATATGCTGCTTTTCAAAAGAAATTCATATATACTTGGGAGGAAAAAAATCTAAAAATTTCCTAATGGATCACAATTATATTAAAAAAGAAGAATGCTAATTAAAATGCTTAAAAATATTGAGCAGCGTTTTTCTGGTTTAAAAAAAGGAAAAGAAATGACACATACTAAAATTGCTTGTTGTATAAAGTATATGCATTATCATCGTTAAAATATTTATATTTGTTACATTGAAAAATTGTAGTAATTACTAGTAATATTTCACATTTTTATTATGAAAGAAATCAGGCCTGTTTAACAACAAAAGTGACAATACAAGCATACATTTATTTATATCTGTTCATCACACAAGTTTTTGAAGGACTTTTGCACAACTTTTTGCTTTTTGTTTGTCGTTTTCACACCTTTTGGGAAAAAAGATGCAATGAATGTTGTTCAGATTTTCACCTTTTGTTTTCCATATGCCATCAGGCTTATAATTCAGTTTTTCTTTTACAATTTAAGATTTTTTAAAACAATGAATCACCAATTGTTTCATGGATAATTTCAGCACTTAATCTGTATGCCATTATCAGTATTTAGTTCAAATATTAAGTTATACTTAAACATGCATTTTTGTCTTGTTTTTAGTCCAAATATCTAAAAATCCTTAAATCAAGCAGCATCTTCTAGACCATTTTAATTTGGTGTTGTTATTGGCCCATGAACATTTGCTGCTTGTTATCAAACTATTTTATAATTGTAACAAGAGGCAATTCAATCATATCTCAATGTTTAAACTGCTATCATAACATTATTTATTAATATGTGGCTCTTTTTGGATTCTCTGGAGCTATAGGAATTAAAAATGTAAAACACCAAATGCGTTTTGACCATTGTTTTTATTTACGTCCACAAATGATCTCTAGACAAGCAAAATTTAGTCTTGTTTTAGAAATAATAAGTCAAGTAATAATAAGTATAATATTTTTTTTTATTAAACATGCCATGTGATATTTATTAACTGTGTTCTTTTAAAATGTATGCAAAATAAAAAGAAATCAAATTTATCATACTTTTAAGAACAACTCTTAATTAGATTATTTAGAGATTATTTATTTTTTTTTTTTTTACATACAGTCTATCCTTAGATATTTGCTTAAACTATCCAGACTGTCCTTGTAACTAAAATTACTTAACGTCTGGAACAGTAAACCTTGAATAAAAAAGTCCTGCTTAACATCAAGGCTTTCACAGTTGCCACTTTGTAAATTATTCTTGAGCTCTTCTGGTTTTTTTTTTTTTTCGTCTTCCAGTCCCTGAAACTCCCGAGTCTAGACATGTAGCCTTGCGAACAGAAAGTGATGAGACTTTAAAATGAGATTTACAGGACAAAAAAGACAGTACATTGATTTATAAGAAGCCAGCAGGTTTGAGAGGCTCCAGAAGGCCACAAGGTACTCCATTAATCCGCTGACCTCTGATAGGAGCAAAGAAGAAAGGAAAGACAGAAGAAAGCAGATAGTCAAAGAAGAGCTTTGTCTGCTTCATTGATTTGATTGAATTGCTGGATTTTTTGGTTGAGACGCTGTTTACATTTCCCTTAGTTTACAGCCGTTTACGACTCCGCTCTTTAGTTTTACTATCTACCATCTAATTAGCTTTGCACTAATCATGTGTTAAATTGCATTACCTGGTGTTTACTGTCTGTTTGGCTTGTTGTAAAAACGCTTGAGGGTGCCTGTAAACTCACATCGCAATGATTTTGATGACTTTCCCCTCCTTTTAAAGAGCTTCTGGTACGGGAGTAGCAGGGCTAGAGGAAGAAGTGTTTAAAGATGTACGTCTTGCATAGAGCATTTTGGGACTACACTGTTTTGTTTATTTATTTATTTTTTTTGTGTGTGTGTGTGCCAGTAGTGCGTTTATTAGACTGTTGTTATTTTTTATCACACATTGACCATGTTTAAAGTCAAAAATGAATTAACCTTAATTTGCACATGGTTGTCTTTGTTATATTAACATTTATTAATATGTCACCACCCTGTAGTAAGATTTTGTTACTATGTAATTCATTAATTATTGTTTTTATCTTAAAATAATCCTCAATGCGCTATAAAATGCTGGACAAAGTGAAGGAATTAAGGTAACTTGTTAGTTTCTTCAAATTTAAGTGCATTGAACATAAAAAATTGTTAAAAAGTTGTATTGTTTCAACTCAATTTAATTAAACTTTTTTTTGTCGTTTTTGAGTGTAAGTTTTGGAGGAATTGCAGTGTTTTGTTTTCTACTTTTTATTTAATTTATGGGAAATAAACTGCAAAAAATAGTTGCTGCATTGCAGTTTCAGTTAAAGGGCACCTATGAAAATTATCTTTTGTAAGCTGTTTGGACAGAACTGTGTGTAGGTATAGTGTGTCCACAGTCATACTGGGGTGATGTAAAGACAAAAAGTCTCTTTTTTTAAATTTTATGGCGTTAAAACAGGATCTAAATCCACCGCAACGTGATGTAGGAGTGCAGTTTCCCCACCCATCGAATTGATTGACAGCCGAGTATTAACATGTCTTTGCAGTTTGAAGTACATTGACTTTACTGTATTTACTGTATCACAATAGCTGCATGTCAGCACAATTATGAAAAAAAAATGCTTCTATTCCAGTTTGTCGACATGAATCAGGTTTATTTTGTATATCAACACTACATATATCCATACAGCCGTGCATATTAATATGTATCCTGTCACATTTGCTGTGCAAAAACAGTGCAAAGTTAAAAGCGTGTCATACCTGTGTGCGTAAACTTTGTAACAATATTGTGTGCGACTCATTGAAAGGCTTTATAAACTCCACAACAAATACATCAAAAAATCATTAGGAAAGTTCTTACTGTAGTATTTCTCACAAATGTCACGTGCGATCTGCTTTCTTTATGTCTGTCACGGTGCTGTTTATCTGACGCAGCTGGAGATTAAGGCGGCACACTTTGAAAGGCACATAGGAACGGTGGGCAGAACTAGCATTAAAGGCACAGGCAACACAAACAGCTACATTGTGTTCAGAGCAGAAATTAATAATCTAATGGGTGTTTTGAGCTGAAACTTTACAGACACATACTGGAGACACAAAATACTCTTCTTAAAAGGGGTGAAATAGGAGCCCTGTAAATCAAATAAACATTTTTACAAGTATTGTTACATTAAGCTGGCCTAATAATCAAGCCAAATCTTGTATAATTAAAAAAAAATGTCAAAACATTATTAATGTCTTTTACTTAGTTAAGTAAGACAAAAACATGCACCAACATGACTTCATTCATTTATTTATTAATTTTCATTTTGGCTTAGTCCCTTTATTAATCTGGGGTCACCACAGTGGAAAGAACCTCATACTCATCCAGCGGATGCCCTTCCAGTTGCAACCTATCACTGGGAAACACCCATACACTCTCATTCACACTCATACACTAAGGACAATTTTAGCTTGCTCAATTCACCTGTACCGCATGTCTTTGGACTGTGGGGGAAACCAGAGCACCCGGAGGACACCCACGCGAACATGGGGAGATATTGCAAACTCCACACAGAAATGCCAACTGACCCAGCCGAGGCATGATCCATCGACCTTCTTGATTTGAGGCAACAGCGCTACCCACTGCGCCATTGCGCTGCCCTGTTGGCATGACTTACTGATCATATTTTTATTTCCAGTGTTTTGTATGTTGAAACTACAAACCAGCATTTAGTACCAAACTAGCAAGCATTTGATAAGTGATGCCACTATACAGAATTAATGTAAAATATATATTTGTAACTATATGAGACTCTAAATCACAAAACCTTATGTTGCATGGCTATAGTTTTAGCAATAGCTAAAAATACATTGTTTAATTCAAATCATGTTCCATGAAGATATTTTGTCAAATAGTTTTCACTCAGTTTTTGATTAGTAATATACTTTGCTAAGAATTTAACTTGTACATCTTTAAAATTTGATTGTCTGACCCTAAAAAGTATACATAAAAAGCTTCTTAATTCAGCTTTTAATGCCATTTTTTATGATTTTTTTGCTCACCGGGGCTACATTTTGCAATTAAAAATGCTTTTTTTATTTAAATATATATATTTTAAAAAGTTTGTCCCAGTTATTGCAGGACTTTAGTGGCACATGGTTCTAATAATTGTAATTATTTAAGGCACTAATTAAATATTAAATATACTAATATACTTCAGATTAAATCAACAAACTGCGATAATGTCATTTCAAACAAAATCCCGTCTCTTACAGACTTTCCCTTTGTTTAGCAAGGAAATACGCTGACATTTCTGTAATTTGCTCAACGTACGAAGGACAGCATTATTGGATTTGCTCTGAAATACCATTATTCACACACCTCTTATGCAATCAGAACCTCTGACTTAACCAATGAAGATCACATTACGAAAATACCTCTCCATTTCCTTGTACATCATGCAAACACTCTGAAATACATATGCGTGGCTCAAACTAATAGACCAATCAGGCACATGTTGTGCATTCATCAAGTTGGAGGCTTGCAGGGTCCAAAAGTGCCAGTATTCCGGCTACGTCAGATCCCTAGTGCGGCCCTGGGCCTTTTTGATCCAAGCAATCCAGAATGTATTGTTTTTTTGTAAACACATCTCATTGATGAAACGTCCGCTGATTGTGCCGCACTCTCTCCTGGCAACAAGGTCAAGTTTTTCCCCCCAAACATATTGGCCAGTGTTTTTGGGGGTGGATGGGGAAAGCAGTCGTTTTTGCAATCAGTATTGAGTGGCGTGTTTGGTGGGAAACACAGATGGAAAAGGGGGCGTTTGGATCCTGCATGTTTTGAGTAATCTTGCACGCCATCAGGGATGGGCCCTGCTCATTACACCATGCATTAGAGCGTTTTATTAGTGCGTCCCGTTTGGATATGGAGTGCTTAAAGCTTCCTCTGAGGCCGCTATGGGGGGTGAGGAATTGCGAATTGGGACTGAGGGGTGTAAAACGCTGTCTGACTGCAGACACTCTCTGGTTACAGGCTTTGGTTACATACGTACACACACACACACACACACATATTTGCACACCTTTAGTCCCATCCAGACAGTATGTCACTGCAAGGTAATGATTGGTGATGTTATTGAGTGAATTATGGTTGAAAATATGAATTTATCGCAATATATACTCGATAAGTAAAGCAAGGGTGCAATGAAAATTCACTCTGTATGTTGTTATAGATCTTATTGTGAGCAGTTTATCTATGCAGATTTTTTTATGGTTCAGGTTTTTAAAACTCTCCTGTTTAATCTCTCTGCCTTCACTTTTAAATCCAGTTGCACATCCTAAAATTCAAATCCACAGATAATGAACAGCTATAGAATCTACAGAGTAATATAAAAATGTTATTAAACTACTGACTTTGTTGTTGAAGGTGTTTTAATACAGCATTGCAAGATTTAAAGGGAAATGTTAACATTTCTGAGAACAATCTGAATATCTATAATATGTAATCTTATAATGATAAAAATACAATCAGAATTGTAAGGAGAAACTTAACACTTGTGGAAAAGTCTCATGAACCTGAATCAACTACGTTGCAACCATAAAAACATTTGTGAGAGACATTCCAGAACATATTTACTTTGCTGCAGATCTCGAATTTGAGCACAATCTAACATAAATTTGGCTGAGGTTCGGATGTTTTTAAAAGTTATTATTAACAGTTCTTATAAACAATCCATTTATAAAATTGACTTAAAAAATTAGCCTTTAAAAAAAACACACTCTTTAGACTCAATAGTCTAAAGTAAATCAATAGTCAATTTAGAAAGGAACAAGTGCCCTCTTTATTATTTCTCAAATGCTGCACATTATATATATATTATACTTTGTCAAATAACAACACTAAATTGCAATTTTTTTCTCAGTACTAGATTGTGGCTGGAAGGCCATCCACTGTGTAATAATGTGCATACACATGTGCCTAAGTAGTTGATGGTTCATTCCACTGTTGCGACGCCTGATAAATCATGGACTAAGCTAAGGCACAATTAATGTAGGAATAAATGAATGAATTGATTTTTTTTAAACAAATTCAGAAACAAATCAAAATATAAACACCACAAATTAAATTACTGCCTTTAAACAAACTGAGACTCAGGGCTCTATTTTGACGGTCCACGCGCAAAGCGCAAAACGCAGGGCGCAAATGCTTTCAGGGCGTGTCAGGACGCGTTTTTGCTAATTTAAGGACGGGAAATCTGCCTTGCCTTCGGCGCATGGTCTAAAAGGGTTGAGTTTATTTTCTTAATGAGTTATAGGTGTGTTTTAAGAATAAACCAATTAGAGTCTCATCTCCCATTCCCTTTAAGAGTCAGCTGCATCGTGCCAAGAGCGCATTCGCTATTTACAGGACGCAAAGTAAGTCTAAGTGGAAAAAATGAGCATTTCACTAGCAAACAGTTAACAGTTTTTTAACAGAAAACTGTTAAACATAGCATCTACTGCGTGAGAATGAGAGATAATGGATCACTTTCACTTTCGCTCTTGGATATGACCTTTACGCACAGACATCAATTAGTCTATAAATAAATACTTTTGTTTGTTAAGAGCAAATATTCGTTTCAAAACTATTTCTAAATTCAGTTCTAATTTCCAATAAACGGATAAATGAATAATAATAACAAAATGTGCTCAAAAACCTGAGTTCTATCCTAAAACACATGCTGTGCCCCATGTGGTCTAAAACCTGACAGGTGGGCAAATCTAAGCTTGTTTTTAATAAAACAAATATACATATGGATAAAATAAATAATCCTGCTAATAATAATAACATTATACAAAAGCAAATTGTTATGAATAAACTGAAAAAGCCTCCCGAGATGAAGAAGATATAAAAGCAGTGGTTTTTCATATTTATGTAGGCTAGAAAATGATTTTTTGTAATATCTTAATCCTTTATATTTATATCCTATATCTATTCTTATTATATCCGATATATATCCTTAATATTTAAATGTTTTCATATGTAAAGATATTTGCCTATTGCTCTCTTGTGCGTATTAAGCAGTGCGTAAGCAAGGTGCAACACTGTGCCGGATTTTAGACCGGGTTTGTTTTGGTCTAATGAAAAATCTATTATAGTTTCTCAAAATAGCAACGCGCCAGCAGTCCGCCTCAGAAGGCCCTCCTTTTTAGACCAGAACGCCTATGGGCGCTTATATGAGCGCTAATGCATTTGTTATTTAAACAGCGTAGCGCAACGCCTCAAAACGACTCTTGCGCCAAGCTTAAACTACCAAAACACTACTGTGTCACGCCTTGCGCCACACTGCGCCGGGTGTATGATAGGGCCCTAAATCTACATTTCTTGGATTTGTATATTTCTGCATTATTATTATTATTATTATTATTATTATTATTATTATTATTATTATTATTATTCGTTCATTCACTGTCTTTTCAGCTTGGTCCCCTTATTAATCTGGGGTCGCCACAGCGGAATGAACCCCCAACTTATCCAGCATAGGTTTAACACAGCAGATGCCCTTCCAGCCGCAACCCATCAATGGGAAACACCTATACACACTCAATCACACACATACACTATGGCCAATTTTAGCTTTCCCAATTCACCTATACCACATGTTTTTGGACTTGTGGAGGATACCGCAGCACCCGGAGGAAATCCACGCGAACACTGGTAGAACATGCAAAACTCCACTCAGAAATGCCAGCTGACCCAGCCGAGGCTTGAACCAGCGACCTTCTTTCTGTGAGGCGATTGTGCTATCCACTGCGTCACCGCGTCACCCTATTATTATTATTATTATTATCATTATTATTATTATTAATAAATTATTGTTATTTCTTTATTTATTTTAAAATGAGGCATGCGCATATCCATGTTTTCTGCCATAAGTTGAGAACTTACAAGTGATTTACATATCACCTGAGGACGGAAAAAAATCTCAAATTGTTTGTTAAACAGAGTTTGCAGTAGACACAATGGTCTCTTCTGTTCAAAACATGTATCATGATTTACCATCCCAATTGATTTAAATCTTCACATATTTGAAATGATTTTCAACTGGCTCACACTGAATCGTTACATCTCTAGTGGCCCGTTTCCACTGTGTTGTACGGATTGATTTGGTACGGTTCGTTGTGCTTTCATAGCCATTTCCACTGTTAAAAGACGTACCAAACCGTACCATACCACTTTTTGGTCACCCTCTGACCAAAGACCAAGGGTACCAAAAGGCGGAGCTTTATGCGCTGCTGAACACTATTAGTTTACAGAGATATGTCATTCGCTCGTGCAACAAGCCTGAATGAAAACAAAGGAAACTGCCATGTTTTATATACACAGCCGAGAGATACATATAATAACGAGCCATGGTCGACCAGAGCTCAAACAAACCTTGTCGTCGTCTTGATGAACAGCCAAAAAGCCAAGAAAAAGAGCAGATTCGACCCTGTGCCCCATAGTTTTTTACAACCAGTCTAAAGTGCCAGTGGTTTCGCTTTCTTGCTTGCGCTCGCGTGCGCGTCTATAATTAAAAAAACAAACTTCCTGAGCTGATAATACTATCGTGCACTTGATTATTGACGTGCTTTTGAAACCTGATCCTTTCAGAAACGAGAGTGACACGAGTGATTATTGTTTCAGCAAACGTGAACAAACTGCCATGTTTAGCTATTATCATCTCCTTTTGGACTATTATAAAACTAGAAATGACTGAATTGCTTTCTAACAAGAGGTCACAAGTGTTGGTGAAGATTAAAGACAAAGATGAGAGGTTTGCATTGACTGTGGGGTGTATTTTGTGTTGTTTTTTTAACCTAAATAAAGAGTAAATCTATGCTGTGTGTAATTTTTCTGTAATTTGTAACACAACAAAGACTGCAAGACTGTAATAAATATTAAATATTTATTTATTTTATATAATCGCAGACGTTAAAGTAGATTATTTCACACTGTCATTGATCTGCAGTTATAATCTAACCATGTTCATAGAAAAGTAATAAACATTAAACAGAAGTATTTATGTGTATAAAGCATCTGCATTGTGAGAAGTTCTTCTCATATGATATGTGAATGACCCGTACAGCTTTACTGTAGACATTATCTTGAACAAAAATGAAGTTGACTGAAATTTTGTCGTACACCATGCCCACCAAAAGAGTACCATTGGTACACTTTTGGCAGTGGCCTTGCAAGCCTGATAAAGGTGACCCGTACCGTACTGTACCTCTCAGTGGAAACGGGACATAGTTGTTAACCTAATAACATGCTTACAAAGAGACCTCCTAAAACCTATTTTACCTGCTGGCAATGACAGGGTTCAGTTGTTTGCTTATAGGGAAATGTTAATGTCAATCCCAGTGGATGCCGAGTTCCTGTTTTTATACAATTTTTTCCTGCTTTGTCTAATTACAGTAGCTGCATTAAAGTTCACTTGGCTTTAGAGTTATTATAATTCCACTTTTAAAGCTCAACGCTAACAATGAATGGCCTGCGTTGGGGACGGGGGCTGCAATCTTTATGGTCAGTTTATTATTTATGCAAATGACAGGAAGTGATTACACGCCCGCGCCAAACCACGGCTTCCTCACCGTTAAGCTTCTGATATAAAGGTCTTTTCCACTAGGTGTGCATTGACATGACAGCAGCCTGCTGATAAGCAAACCTCCATTTGCATTTGCTATATGCTTTTTTTCCCCGTTTTTGTTGTGATGAAATCTATAGATGGTAAGGAAAGGAAAGCACTGTGGAGGGGAAGCCCATTGTATATGCCTGTCTGATAGGCCGGGTCCTCGTGTTCGCCCACAGGTTTCCATTTTGCCTTAGGAAAACGATTATAATATGTGTGATTATAATATGAAGTTGAGAGGTGATAAAAGATGCTTCGGGCAGACAGGAAGGGAACCCTTTTTCCATGGTGGATTCCCTCTGTCATAGAAAGTTTGTCAGTGGAAAAAGACTTTCATGATCTTAAGTTGAGACTACAGCTTTTCCAATGTAAATTAAAAAGCAATTATTTTCTTGTTTAAAATTTGTATATAATCTATAACTTAAATGTTTATGTATGTTTTTTCAGACATTTGGGGTCATTAGAATATTTTTTTCAAGTCAACCCTTACTTTTCTAAACAGATCTTCAGCTGTTTTATTATTATTATTATTATTAATAATAATAATAATAATAATAATAATAATAATAATAATAATAATGATAATAATAATAATTATTTTAGTACTAGTATTATTTTACAAACAGTTTCAATATTTTATTATATGTAAATATTTGTTTACTGTAGGTTTTCCTCTTGAATGTCTTCAGCATATAATATACATTTTTCACTTCTCTGTTGTTTAATACCATCATACTTCAAAACCCCAGAACTGGTTAAAAAATATTCATTGTGATTTAAATTTTGTCAATTTTGATATTTCTAGTTTAGTTTATTGTTTTTAGTATAGTTTTTATGTTTTAAAACTTCCCAAATGTATGCTGAAAAAGCATTACATGTCTCAGCAGTCTAGGTAGTAGAATTATTTTGTCTTACTCAAGCTTACTTTGGAGCTGTATTTTAGCTTAATTTCCTTGTAATCTTTAATTTTGTGTCATTTTCAGAAAAATGTGCTGTTTAAGTAATATTTCTGGTACAGTCTAAAATGAATATGTTTGTTTTTAATGTTTTAAAGTGTTTTTTTCTTCCTGTGAAGACTGAAACCATGGCTTCTAGCAGTTCAGAAAATTGGGAAATTGCCCAATAGTCACATGACCTTTCAGAAAAGTAATTTGTTGTTTGAACAAAATATAGAGTAATTTATTTTTAGGCATGGATTAAAAGTTGTAAATAATTTATTTTGCGTTAATTTAGTTATATTTATTCAAACCTGAACATGTTTCCCTGCTGCAAATACAAAACCACCATTTAATACACACTGGTGTTGTAGTTCACTGCCAAACTATGCAAAATCTTGTTCAAAAAAGTTGATTTAATCAGACGAGAATGAAATCAAGAATCCTTCTGTGTTAATGACAGATTTTTGTGTTGTGAATTTCCGCTTATAACTTCTAAACTTAATAATTTACCTTCAGTTGGATCAGGGGTTGGAAATCTTTTTTTTTAACCAAAGAGCCATTTCAGATTTATTTGGCAAATGCATTTTTTTAAAAGACCCATGTCGGCTGTTCACTTACACTTTCTTCCGCGACCCCCCGCAACACTTTTGTCCGTGACAATATCCCCGCTCTTCTCATTTGTCCTTAGTCCGCGACATTTGTCCTTCGTGCGTGACACCTTTCCATCCTCGGGTAACATGCCGGATCCATTACTACGATCTGTTATGGGAGCTTGCAATTCACAAATTAAGCACTGAGGTTAATAAATAATACAGGTTTAAACAAAACCTTGATTTATGCTAAGGCAAGGCATTTCAATCAGCAGCGATCTTTGAAAAACCTTTCGGGCAGTATGCTCGGGCATTCTGTTTGCCTGGGGAAACATCAAATTCACCAAAACTGTTAGCCAAGCTTACAATTAAATTACTTATTAGGAATCACCAGTAAAATTAAACAACAAAACTGATTTCTAGTGGCGGTTATAATTTTTTAAACTGTAAATTATTATTCAAGGAGGCAGCTGGACACCCACGTATTTTTGGTCAAAGAGCCACATATGGCTCGCAAGTTATAGGTTGCCTATCACTGAGTTAGATGGTTTCGTAGTCGGGCAATTCTTCAACTACGGGCACTTTAAACCTTGTGAAGTTGAGTAAAATGAACTTATTCAAAATTAACGTAACGTAGCCTAAACAATTTTTCTAGTTTTAAGATCTGTAAGAAGAAAAACTTGGATATGAAGGGAAATTATTAATATTTAACATTTTTACCATCGTGAACTGAACAAATGTCATTTCCACCACATCTCAATATACAGCTTTTATTTCAAAATTAAATAAATTATGGCAGTGAAACGCTGTCCAAGATCTTTTTGTATCTAGTTTAACCAATCTTTCCACAATATATATATAATAATAATACATTTGTCAGTTAAATTAATTAGTCTATTAGGATTAAATGCTGAATTGTACACCTGACACACTCTAAAATTTTATATTAATTTGGTTAAGAGCTTATTAGAAAAAAAAAAAAGATGAATTTGTATATTGAATAGAGCATGAACTCATAAATTGTGAATTCTCTTTTAATGTGTGATAAGAATTTAAAAAAATAAAAATGTAAAAAATATGTGTGGGGATGGAAAAACAAGGCCGTGGTTGAAATGACAGGGTGTGGTGGAAATAACAATGAATCAGTGTTAATGTAGAAAAACATTAGATATTTATTAAAAATATATATTAAACTCCTACACTCACACTTATTAAACTTAATTTACTAATTTACTAAGCATAACCACTCATTTGTGCATGTGTAAAGCTAAAATTTATCTAAAAAACTGATTTGTCTAACAGATAAACAGTAACAGTGCATACTGTAAATATTACATACTTTCAAATATTATGTAAATTAATTTTTAAACAAAAAAAAAAACATATCTACAAGGGTTAGACGATCAAACTGAAAGGCCTGGTTTTAGAGCACAACAATTCTTTAGTGCATGGGTGCAGTTGTTAGCAGTTGTTGAGCCATTCTTTTTGCAGAATAGTGTTCAAGGTCACTATGTGATGCTGCTGGAGGAAAACATTTCCTGACTCATTCCCCCACAGTACTCCCTCGTGCTCAATAATATTTGGATCTGGTGCAGACCATGGGAGATGTTCGGCTTCACTTTCATGTTCATCAAACCACTCTGTCACCAGTCTTGTTGCGTGTATTGGTGCATAATCATCCTGATACACACCACTGCTTTCAGGATGCAATGTTTGAACCACTGGGTGCACATGGTCCTTCAGAATACATCGGTAGTCCTTGGCAATGATGCTCGATCTAGCACCAGTATTGGGCCTAGGGACTGCCATGATATTGCAGCCCAAACCATCACTGATTCCCCCCATGTTTTACTTAGTGGATCAATTGTCTCGGTGGGATACTTCTTTTGGGCTTCACACCAGAAATCTCCCGGATGTGGTAAATACAGTGAGGTTGGGTCTCGTCATAGAACAAAACATATTAAACAATACCCACAGCACAAGATTTTGGCTGCTGCATTATTGAAACAGGCGTTTGGCATTGGCACAAGTGAGCAGCTGGCCATGTATACTCACCCTGTGGAGGTCCTGACCAACAGTTTTTGGTGGAAACAGGAGAATTGAGGTGCACATTTAATTCTGCAGTCGGGCAGATGTGGTTTTATGTTTTTTGGATACAATCGGTGTAAGGACCCGGACATCCCTTTCAGACAGCTTCCTCTTGAGTCCATAGTTACTTTGTTTGGATGTGGTTCTTCTTCTTGGTGGTTTGCTAACATTACTCTGGATACCATGGCTCTTGATACAATATACGAAGACTTGCTGTCTTAGTCACAGATGTGCCAGTGAGACGCATACCAACATTTTATCCTCTTTGGAACTCTGATATGTCACTATATGACATAATGTTGTGTGCATTGCAATATTTTTAGCAAAACTGTGCTGTTACTCTAAAAATCAGACCTTCACACTCTGCTCTTTCTGGTGGTATGTGAAATCAATGAAGCCAGTCAATGGCCACCAGCTGCTCAAATTTAGACATGAAACCTCTAACACTAATTTGGCCAGTGTTTCAGTGTCATTGTTTAACCCCTGTACTTTTGCAATCCATATTAATTGTGTTTTGAAACCATAAATGTAATTTCCACCAGATGCTGTCTTTTCCACCATGGTGGGCAGCGTGGTGGAAATGATAGTGGTGGAAATGACATTTTTACAGTTTATTGTTAAAAAGTTAAAGATAGCTTCACTGATTAGATTTGAATTGTAACTACCATTTCATGTATACAAAATACACTTATTTACCTTAATTTTTTTAGTTTTTTTTAAATGCCTTTTAAGGTACAACATCTATGGAAATGACATAGAATAGGTGTATTTACCTATGAATTAATATTTATCTTGTTTTTTCTTGTATTGTTGGTGAAAATGTAAATTCCCTCCATCGTGAACATGTTCTCAGAATGCACTATTCATTTTCATAGAAACCACCTCAATACTCTTTCACAAACTTATTAAAGCAAAATTTCAGTGTTGTGGTGGAAATGTCTCTGATACTGTGCGGCAGTTATAGTTTGTATAAAAAATAATATTGATAATAGTCTCACATTAATAACTATAAAATATTTAAATTATTTCACTAGTGCTTAATTAGGATGCATAAATAGATACCAGTAAAATAATATTTTAAAATGTTATTTTCATTGTTGAAGTTTAAAACTCTGGGTGTGTGACAAGGTGAAAACAGTGATTTTGACCCCTAAAAAGAGGTTGAATAATATGAAAAATATATAATAGAAAGCTAGTCAA
The DNA here is from genome assembly GCF_052040795.2 of Danio rerio. Taxonomy (NCBI): domain Eukaryota; kingdom Metazoa; phylum Chordata; class Actinopteri; order Cypriniformes; family Danionidae; genus Danio; species Danio rerio. Next base: position 14,956,220 of record NC_141044.1, read on the forward strand.
TTTTTTAAAACTAGGTATTATTGTTAGTTTGACAAAGAAAAAGGAATTCGATCAAAATGATATATATTTTTTGATATATGATTAAAAGACTTAAAAGTGCACGTAGTTGAAGAATTACCCAGTCGTGTGTTTATTATATGATTTATGAAAGCAGTTCAATTTTCTGCTTGTAATGAAATGCTATAAGCATTTCCCTGGTTTCTTCTTAATGGATGTTTGGAGTTTCTTCATGGAAGTGTCCTATTTCAAAGAGCTTTCAAAGGGATTCACTTCTGATCACACAACTGTACTTCCTTGACGCACATGACAATCAAAGGTTTGCTTATTTCAAACAAGCACACAGTTCATTATTCAGATTTTGGAAAGATCTAAATTTGAAAGCTACACCAAAGAGCAAGATTTTCAGTACATTTTATCAAATAGGAAGAGGAATGTGTTTTCCTGAAATATTTCATTCAGTCTGCACTATAAAAGTATCTGTTAATTAACAGTTTCTGTATTTTTTTCGGTTTATTTATAGTTGTAAATTGCATTGGGGGATGCTGATCTCTGTTGACTTTTTATGTTGAAAACTCTATAAAGTGACTTTTATTGACATTTTAAAAGTTTGAAATAATATATTGTTTAAGATATAGGTCCCCATAATGCAATTCAAAAGCATAAATTAGTCGGACAAAACATGAATCACAAAATACAAACTGTCAGTTTACAGATATTTTTTATAATGTAGTTTTTTTTAGCTAATTAGCATTTAGCTCTCCATTTGATGAATTGTATGAATGTGTATTTTGTGCAGGGAGTAAGTGTTTGAAGCTCAGATGTTGGAGGTATGTGGTACCCTGCACCTCTCCCATGTGGTTTGTGTTTTGACATGGGAGGTGCCCGTCCACGCTGTCCGAATGACGAACAGATAAAGCAACCCTCTCCGGCCCTAATGACGCATGACACGCTGCTGCATTTTGGCTTGTAATTTATGGCTTCCTATGTCAGCAGAGTCCGTCCCTCCAGGGAGCTCCAGGCAATTATTGACCTCGCATTCTGGACACTTTCCATGAGAAGGCAGAATGTGGAATTTTGATTACGGTACTTTGTTTAAAACAAGACATCTGCATTCACACAGACCCCTGTTTTCTGCATCTGCAGTGATGGGCAGGTGGGTTTTAAAGCATAACTCACTATCGCTTTCCCAAGAGGAAATGCATTATAGTCTACAATCTGGAAACAGTTCAATTTAGCTTTCTGTAATTTGTAGCATAGGCTTTTATGTTGTGAAACAGCGTTTAGATAGATTTTTATCATTCAAGATCAACATTTAGAGATGTTTGCTCATGCTGCAAAAGACTTTGTTAGCTTTTAACTTTTAATGGAGTTGCTTGGACCCCTTCCATGTCAGTCTATGCTTTTAGTGTGTTACAAAGGTCTTGCTTAACATATTTTTAATAAATTCACTGTAAAAATGCTCAATTCCTTCATGTTGTCCCAACACATTTCACTTAAGTTAACTTAAGGTTGTAGATTAAACATAAATTATTTAAGTTTCCCCAAAAAAACATAAGAATCGTGTTGTTTCAACTAATTTTAAATTAGTTGTTTGAACAAGCAGAAGAAGTATAGTATGTAGTTAAGTTGGCACATAAAATTTAAATTTTTACACTATCATTTTTACACAGAAAATTAATTCAATAGACCATTTGATTCAAATAAGTAACCATTTAAAAAATCTGTTTTTTTGGTTTTATGATTATAGTTACATCTGCTTATAACATAATTTTTTATTTTGTTATGTAAAATATTGATGACAATTATTTGAAATTATATGAATTGAATATATATATATATATATATATATATATATATATATATACATATATATATATATATATATATATATATATATATATATATATATATATATATATATATATATATATATATATTATTATTATTATTATTATTTTATTTTTATTTTTTTTGTGGTTTTTTTTTGTATTATTTACGATGTTTTCAGAAAATTGTGTATACATTAGGGATGTGATTGTTTAATTCACCTGACTCACGATTCAATACGATACATGATACTGATCTCATTATTCACGATTTAGTCACGATTTTTAATCAAAATGATATGAAGCAAATTTAAGCTGAAGAACCCTTTTTTTTCCCTAAATGCTGAACATTTTTTGCTGAATAATACATTTGTGCCATAACCAAATTGCTATTTTAAAAAGAAATCAATTAAAAAAAAAAAAAAAGAATCATATTAGTATAAACTAAATCTGTGACTGTGCAAGGATTTTACATTTCTAAAAACAAATATCAGCATATCTCTGTTTTTTGGCTTAAGCTGATGTCTTTGCACATTTACAATGTCCCCTACAATCTCTTTTACTGGAGACTGAAATGGCTGGTGTGGAGAGGAAAGCCTTTCCTAAATCAGAGAGTAGTGTGTACAGGCCCTCTGCACCAGGGGACTGGCCACTGGCATAAAAAAAAAACTGATTATAAATTTATAATTATGTAGTAGGATAGAGACAGGAGTTTAACACGATTATGAAGGTGAATAATAAATATTACTCGTATAATTAGTTAGTATCAGTGTGATACACTTAAAGCCTGGTTCATATTCCACAAGTTTGCGGATGTTCACTTTGGGTCCGTGCAACTTGATTTCGGCTTGCGGTGTGCACACCATTTTTTGGACTCGAGCGAACAGTGCGTGCGCCACCGCATTTGATTTGAGTTGAATATGAAACACTTTGAAGAGATTTTGTCTGAAACAGTATGACTGTATAGACATCTTTATAATCCCTTATCATAGAGATGACCAAGATGATCAATAATTTTTGGCTAGAATTGCAACAGCATCGGGAAAGGAGTAAGTTTTGGAAAAAGGTTTGGAAAAACCTGAGGGATGAGTTTTTAAAAAAACAAAAGAGGCCATGGCAAAAGTGAGCCTGGTTCACAATTACTGAAATATGTTTTTCCACCAGAGATTTTTACACTGATATACAATTGTGAATTTAAAACAACTTAATAGTTACAAAACTATAATTATGGAACAGATTATTTCTTTGATAGCTAGAAAGGGATATTTGAAGCTATCGGTTTACAATATGCTGATACTTGTTTCTCTGGGTTTATTGGTGATTATGGTCATGTTGGACCTTTATTGCCTTTTTAGCATAATAGAGGACAGAAACTAGCCAGACAGTAATGTGTAAATTATGGAGCGAGCTAAATCAAAAATTTTTTTTTTAAAAATCTGTATTTTAAAGAAAGTGTGCTCTTTTATTTAGCTTTTATGCTTGCCATAATAAAAAAAATATATATTTGTAGAGCAACTCGTGTTTTGTTGTCATTAATATTTTAATAAACTTTATTAGGTATAACAGTCTGAAATATGAACAAAAGCAAGTGATGCATCAAAGTTTGATTTAAAAATTTTTCAATTGTTATAAAAATCCTTAAAATCATTAAAGTAATTTATAAAAACATTAAAAATAATGAGCTTAAACATTTTTAATTATATTAATGATATTACATAGTTCTGGAAACTTTTTACTTCTCTTAAAAGACAACAACACAACGGCGAACGCAGGGAGTAAAAAAAGCCTTGTCCATTTCGCGAGGTGCATGCGCAGTCAGCAGAGGTGCATGATGCAGCGCCAGTGCATCATATTCATTGTTTTGTTAGTCTAAGTAAACGTCTTTTTTGCACTATTTGCTTACATTTTGCATTGTTTAGCGCACTTTACCGCTGTCCTTTTACTGTACTCTGCTGCCCCACTTCTTGCTCGCTGCAAATGTGCAGGTAAAGCAAGATTGTGCATGTAAAACACAGTGTCCCCTATGTTAAAAAATGTGTCACAATTCGGTCAACATTTCTATTAGTTTGAATATTCACATACTTAAATTGATTTTCAGCTCACAGTGAATCGTTACGTCTCTAGTATACGTTGTGTAAACATCAATGTTTTCATTTCAGAAATGTTACGAAATCAATATTTGGAAGAGTAGTTCTGATTTTCAATCACATCAAGTGAAAACACAAATGACAAAATCACAAATCACAAAACTTGAATTTTATTGCACCTAACAAACCTCACATTTTACTCTGACCTATAAACAAAAAAAAACAGAAAGAAAATTCTGAGAAAATTAGAATTAAAATTAGTTTTATTAATTTGTAATCCTTTTTTTTCAGCTCTTGTGTTTAAAGCCCACATTTACACATCCTATTCAGCACTGAATATTTCAGTCTTGTGGCACTAAAATGATTACAATTTTGCAATTAAAAGCTTGAATTAATTTTTAGTTGTTTTTAATTTGTACTTTAATTCAGTTAAAAAGCCTTTCCTTTTATATTCAATAACAATAAACAATGGTTTCTATCAGTTTTTCACACCAAACAGTTCTTGTTTTTTTTTTCTCACCTGTCAGATTAGATAATCCTAAATCAACAAATGGTGCAAAGAGCATGTGTTGATGTGAATTACAGTGTGAAGTGCTAGGAAGGGGCAGGGGGCTTTTTGCTTTATTTTAACCTTGTTCGCGTAACAGGGAGCAGGTTTTATCTCTTCAAGCACTGAAAACTTTTAACGCTTCTTCCCTGCACCAAGTGCGTCTGACATTTTTACAATAAGCAAGGAGCCCAGCAGACGCAAGCATTTAAACTTGTTGATGACCGGCTATAAATTATAGGCAAGCGTATAGAGCGTTTATCACTCGCCGTTTTCACAGTTATTGCTTGAACAGCAGACAGAGACTTTTTTTTTTTGGGTTGTTGTTGTTGTCATCTCTCTGATGCTACAGCTGGAGTGTCGGGAATGGTCTGAAAGCTGGATTTGATAAGCGGCTGAAATTCCACATCTCCCTCCTATTGGTTTCTGCTTTATGTGTGATTTCACAGCCCATTGAGTGGAGGGCTCTGGTATGTCCTGCTTCCAGAGTGGCTCATTTGGAGCGGCACTCATCTGCTCCTCGTCTGATATCCGGCCGGCTTCAGACTTTATGGTTGTGAAATATAGGCGGTGTGTAGGATGTGGAGCCTCTCCTCTTTGGACGCAGGACAGCGAGTTTCCATGCGTGAGGCAGGAACGTTACTGTGGGTCGTCTCCAGAGCTTTGATGTCTGGAGAACGGCTTTCTGTGGGATTCTCTTTCCTTCGGCCTCTCACGTTACCGCTGCGCTCCGGAGGGCTGATGGCAGAAGGGATTTATATGCCCTTTTTAAAAAGAGAACAACTTTTTCTCTCTGTATAATAACCTGCGATTCCAGCAGGTCTCTCGTAAAATCATATTGTGCGTTTCAGAGGCATAGTTCTGAAAAATTATAATTCTGTCATCATTTAGTCACCATCACTTTCTCTTTTAATTTTTTTATAAAGGAAAAGGAAAAAGGCTATAAAAACTATCATAAAAGTTGTCCACTAGATGTCCAAATGCTTGAAAGTATTTGGCATGTTGTTTTATGAGGGAAGCAGCAAATCATTTAGACTTCTTTAGGGAATAGAGTTAGATATAAAAGAGGGATTCATTCATGTGTTCAGCATCGCTGCTTCATCACTGAGAGATTAAAGGTGGATGACAAGATTTTCAGCTTACCTTAGGCTCCTTCTTATTTGTTTTTAGCCTGTAAAGTACATATTGAAAAGCATTAATAACTTCATTTTTCTTAAGGTCATGCAGATTGGAGTGTTCAAATTAAGTATGTTGTGCAACTAGGACTAATAGGTTTTAATATTCATTCTAGTTCTATAAGGATAGGAAGGGTGTGTGTAAAATCCCACCTAATACTACCAAATTTTCAATCCAATCTCAATTCAACAAATCTAGTAATGAAAAACTCCATCCAATTAGCTGTAAGAGTTTTGCTGCTTTTGATAAAAAAATTAAATATAATAATAAGAAAATATTCTTGCAATAAAAGCTGTTTTCATACACTTTCATGTTCCGTGGCAGATATATAGGTGCATTTAGCTTTTTGTGTTGTAGTGATGTGCAAGTAATAGGGCTCCATATGTAGTTTAGCACAGTAATCACTGTCAATTAGTGAAATATCTAAGCCTCCTGTAGCCTACATATGAAATCATTTGTAAGCTGAATAAGATATATTGCATTTTTTTTTTGTAAAAAAAAAAAAAGGATTAATAATAATAATAATTCAACACAGTCTATGCATTTGTTTAACTACCCAACATTTCCTGCACATGGCCCTAAGATGTCATGACCTCTTACAGGGTGTTGTGGACCATTTGTATGCAAATTTGCAAATGCTGGGCCACGTTAAGAAATATGGGATTTTCAGTTCTAAAGAATGCAGGTACAAACAATTCTTCTGCATATGAACATGTGATATTTCTTAAGAACAAATTTAAGATGACTAGTAAATGAGGTGCATTGGCAGCCAGTCATACTCCATTTAGAATTTCTAAGTTAATTGGTGAAGAAAAGTGCATCAAAGTGGGATTTATGGATGGGGATCATCCAGAGCTCTTTTGTCTAATTGCATCTCTGTTTAATGTTTGTCATATTTTCTCATATTTGTTTTTGTGTTGTCACTTGTCACTTTTTGTACACTGGAAGCTTCTGTAGCCAAAGCAAATTTCTTGTGTGTGTGTGTGTGTGTGTGTGTGTGTGTGTGTGTGTGTGTGTGTGTGTGTGTGTGTGTGTGTGTGTGTGTGTGTGTGTGTGTGTGTGTGTGTGTGTGTGTGTGTGTGTGTGTGTGTGTGTGTGTGTGTGTGTGTGTGTGTGTGTGTGTGTGTGTGTGTGTGTGTGTGTGTGTGTGTGTGTGTGTGTGTAAAGCACACTTGGCAATAAAACAAGTGAATAAATAGTCATATGCTCAAAAATCTGCAGATTTCTGTGAGCCTAGTCATCAGTACATTTACCTTTTGTAATTACCACTTTTGGTGTGAACAACCCAGATTGACGACTTTTTAATTTAATTTTTGAGTGAACTTTTCCTTTAATCCACAATAAAGAGTTTGCCTTCATCGCTCCTCCTCAGCCGCTGTAATAATTGTTTAGTCTAGGATAAGATATGTCACAACCTCACTGCAGTGAGTCATCCATAAATTTTCATTCTTTCATTTACCTCTGATCCGTGGCATTTGCTATTTGTTGAGCTCAGACTCTTTTGATGTCAACAGCCTGTAAAGTCGTGTAATAAATAAAACAAAGTGCAGGATTTGTGTTTCCATTCACTCACAGCAGCTTTTGCGTGGCTCAGAAAACCCATCTGTTGGACAGTGGAGTAAAAGCCCACGGGTATTGGAGGGTGAGTCCGAGTGAAAGAGATTGCGTCTGTGTGTGTACACCTGCAGAGTGTTTGATTGCATTTCAGATTGCGGGCCTGTTTATAGTGCTGCCAAAGACGCAGCGAGCGGTTCCTCGTCGTCAGTGGTTAATGGAGGACTAAATGGGCTGTGTCTTCAGCAGCATGTCTCATAGAGATGAGGTGGCAGGGAAAACAAATGATGAAATGCCGATCAAAGGCCAGCAGGGGGCCAGGACTGATGCTCTTGGAGTGGACCGTGGATGAGCTTTGATGGGAAGCTGTGCCGGACCATGGGAAAAAACCCACTGGCCGACCAGATGAGAGCTTACGTCTGAGCTTCATCTCGCACCAGTAAAAACAGGAGATGATCAGGTCTAATAATGTTCACTCCTACACCCATCTCACAAATGATGGTCCCTCTAGTCAATACAAAGACGGAATGTTCTCAGGATTGGACACGCTGATTGAGTTCATTTGGGAAATGCAGATTTAAATTCTGTCTTTTGCTCTCAATAACAAAGACTTTCCGAGGCAAGTTCATCATAGAACTATGATGCAATATTTTATTTTATTTTTTGCCTATGAGCACACAGCAGTCAAACTTAATAGATAGGTATATATTGCTATATATTTATTCAAATAAAGTCTTTGTTTTCCGACGTAGCCCACATAATTTTAATATAAATTAGTTTATGTACTTTCCCTAATGTTTACCCTGTAAATCTAACACAAATAAAGAATGAGCATTGCTTGCACAGCAATTATAAATCATTTCAACATTAACTAATGCATTTTTAATATACAGTTCTTCTTGTTATTATTATTTAAATCAGATCTAAATAATTTCAAGTTTTCAAGAAATGTGATGAGTAGTTTGCAGAGTAACAAATAGTTTTCAACACATAACTATACTAAATCTAGAGAAACTGATAATTTACAAGTAGTTTCTTTGTTACTTTTTCCATATTTGTTAATATTAATCATGAAAGTGAAATATTACACTCATAAATTTACATACTTTTTTCTGTGGAGTTTAATACAATCCCAAGTTAAAAACAAAGTTGGAACAGTATTGAAAACGCAAATAATAGTGATTTCTACATTTACTTTTATTTCATTGCAGACAATACAACAGCACATTATTTAAGGTGTTCCTCGTGATTTTTATTGTTTGTTTGTTTTTTCAAAATAAACACTGTTTTCTAATTTTGGTTCTTGCAACACACAAAAAAGCTGGGACCGGAGGAGTGTAGGGCTGATTAACAGGTAAATTGGTTAAATATTCAAGTGATTTAAAACAGGTGATGTCAGCAGGTTATTGTAATTATGATTTGGTACAAATACAGCGTCCAAGAAAGGTTTAGTCATATAGAAGCAAAGATGGGCAGAGGATATTGCCAATAAATATGTGAGAAAATTATTGAAATGTTTAAAAACTGATCCTCAAAGAAATATAGGAAGACATTTGGATATTTCACCTTTAAAAGCACATAGCATCATTAAAAAATTCAAGGAAACTGGATTACTTTCAGTGCATAAAAAGGACAAGGGCGCAAGCCAAAGCTGAACAACCATGATCCCTGATCCCCCATGCAGCACTGAATTGAGAATTATCATTCATTTATAAGCAATATATCACCACATGGGCTTTGGACTACTTTTGCAAACCTTTGTGAAGTACCACAATACACAGTTACTTCCACAAATTCCACAAACTGTACTGTGCCAAAAGGAAGTCCTATATTTACAGTGTCTAGAAGTGTCTTTGACTTCTCTGGGTTTGGAGGCATCTGGGATGGAGCATCACATAGTAGAATGAGTCAGTTTTCAAGTTTTTTTTCTTTTTTTTTTCTTTTGGACGTCATGTGTTCCAGAAAAGGATCCTCTAGACTGTTTTCATTCAGTGCTCTTGTCAAAGGTAACTTGCACTTCTGTGGCACCATTAATGCTGAAAAGTACAGAGGTTTTGGAAAAAATGCTGCCTTTTCCAGGGACGTCCAAGCATATTTCATAAAGACGATGCAAAATTGCTTTCTACACACATTATAAAGTCTTGGCTGCGTAGGAAGTGGATACAGCTACTTGACTGACCTACCTGCAGTCCTGATCTGTATCCAAATGTTAATACCAGGACCTTGTACTGTTGCCCATCTTAATACTTGTTTGCAGGAAGAATGGGACAAAATTATACCTGAAACATTTCATCACGTGATGTCTTCAGTCCCTAAACATCTTTTAAGTGTTTTGAAAAGGAATGGCAACATTACAAAGTGGTAAATGCTTTACTGTTCCAACTTTTTCTGAAATGTGTTGCAAGAAGCAAAATTGAAATACTTGTTTGTTTTGGAAAAAAAATTTCTTCTGTTAAACACACAAAGATATTTTTAAGAATTTTGGAAAACAACTTTGAGTGTTTGCTTTTCAGTGGATACTGGTTTCTAACATTTTTCAGAATATCCTATTTTGTGTTCATCAGAAATAAATGAAACTCATTAAAGGTACAGTAGGTGATCTGCCACAATGCTAGCCTGTTAGCATAAATCTCTGAAACACCGTCCCTTCCCTGCCATCCAAAGCCACGCCTCCTGAAAACACAAGCGCATGTACCTTAGTGAAGATGACAGCAGAACCCTTTCTAGTGTGTTGAGCTAAAGCTTGACCGAATATTTAGAGTAGCGGTACACACCATAGGGAGCGCATCACAAGTTGTCATTGATCAAAAATTGAAACAATATGAATATAAAACCATCTTAAGTTCATTAGGCTAGACGGAACATCGCTATTTACTGATGTTCTGTTGTTAAACTTATAATAAATAAAATCTACATAATCAATGCTGTAAAGGGTCCTTATGAAACTGAAAACACTCACATCAATCTTACACCAAAAAATTTCAGTGGCTGAACAACATTTCTGTGCCTATAACTCAGTAATAACAACTTAGTCTACATCAGCTCTGCATGACAAAAATTGTTTCAAAACATAACATTACCTGTCTAAGAGAAATTCTTCAGCCATGGTGTCGTCCTTCCTTTTAAAAAAAATGTAATTTTATTTTAAACATTTTTAAAAAGTTTCGATTCAGCATGTTTTTACCACTCACTCTCTCACTCCATCACTCTTGTAAACGTGCAGGCATGTGTATGCACAAATGGCAGAGCTGCGTACAAACAGGTGCGCAGTAGCTCAAATTTGTATTTGCTGACAGACAATTTGAACTCCGTATCAGATTTATGAGAGATGTCGGGCTAACATTTTAGTTGGACAAATATTTTTTAGTCTTATGCCTTACCCAAAATATAAAAATACATTTAGATCACTTACTTTAATCAGTGGAATGTGAAGAGACTTTCAACCAGCACAACAAAAAATGTTTCTGAAGACAATCACCTACTGCACCTTTAAGGTTTGAAATCACTCAGGGATATGTTTTCATTAATCTCTTTAAGTTAACATTAAACAAACGTACCATTATATTTACAACATCTTAAGTATTTACCATGCAAGGCAGATCCTTAAGTGAATTGTGAACTAAAACAACACTGCCCATGCAAATAAATAAACAACAGTATATGTAGGCGCAATTCATTTTTAGTGAATCCTCCCCTCCGTGTCTTTACCACAGGGACCAACTGAATGCAATTAATGTTTGCTTTCTCCGCTCCGTATCCGTGAATGATCGGCTGTCAGATTCTCTCCACTTCAGCTTGAAGGCTTCCATGTTATCCTTGTTGGATGCCCCCCCAGTGAGAGCCAGGTCGATAGAGGTGCTGGGCCCTGTCGATCCATCACCCCCTCCCCATCCACAAATTACCCTCAAAGGCATGAAGCTCATCTCTTGGGGAAAGCGCCACTGTTTAGCCAAGGCAGTGAAGGAAATGAAAATGCAATCAGGGAAACCATTAAAGGGGCTTAGAAAAATGACTCCTCAATGTCCTTTGACAAAGTCCTCCGTTCGTCTTCCTCCGCCGCCTTTTAGATATTTAGCTTTGGCACATTCCACATTTTACCTTTTTTTTCTCCTCCTTTCGTTTGAATCCAACGGTGAGCTGATGCATTTCCAGCAAAGTAGCACATGTCAAAATCAATCAGTCGGACTCACTAATGCTTTCGTTGAGTGGTGGCGTGTTATCTAAAGGAGGGGAAGAGATCAACTATGGTCCCGGGACAAGGGCTGGCTACTTCTGATCTGATGTTCTTAATGACAGAGATTGATCACTTCCAGGTTTGGGGGGCTAGACTAAACATATTTCAGCCCATTGGTGATCCGTGTGCACTCACTCTATCTCATTAGAAAAATAATGATGTAATTGACTGTTGTTACAATAGATAGCGGGATATTTATCTTTGAGCCCGCTGTTTGGTGCGGGCCTTTATCACAAGCTTGTCTTCCCTGGCTTGATTCATTGTCTTTGTCTGGCAGCGCAAAAGCAGATGCTGCTTATTTACTCAGAGTCTGTAATGGCACACACACACACACACACACACACACACAACACCGGTAATTATCCTTTTGATTGCAATTTATTGGCCACAGGAGAGGATGAGTTATACACTTGGTACCACAGAGGAGTCTGCATCTGTATCCATCAAAAGTTCAAGTTTTCATTCCCGTATAACGTCTTTTGTCCAGCATGTGAAAATTACTATCGAACAGGAGTTGTTGTTGTTGATGAATGCAACTTTTTTTATTGGAACTTGCTTGTAATGTTTATTTTGTCATTGTTTACTGTGTACAGCAAAGTAAACCATTAGATTAAATAGGAGTTTCTTACGAAACTATATATTTTTAGCAAGGTTTCATTTAATACAAGTAAATGTTTTTTTTGTTTTTTTTTTAAATAATAGAACAAAAGATTTTTCCTCAAAAATTTACAGTGTACAGCAGGGAAAATAATTATTGAACACGCCATGTTTTTTTCTTGGGAACAATATTTCTAAAGGAGCTGTTGACAGAATTGAACCAGATTTTGGTAAAAAAAACAAAAAAAACAAACAATACTAAAATAAAACTAAACAAAAAAAAATTAAAATTAGTTGTGTTTAATAACAATGGTATAACACAAGTAGAAATTACTGAACTACTGAAATGTATCTAATACTTTAGATAAAGTTCTTTTTTGTGATGGAACCTAACGACACCTCTCATTTGAAGAATGAAGTCATTGCATTTCTCAGGTGTGAGTTTTTCAAATAAAGTGTTAAAATCTTAATGGTACTGTGGGTCTTGTCCATCAAATCTGATATTTATTTTGTATTTTCTATTGGATTCAATTCAGGTGATCAGCTAGACTATTCTACAGCTTGATTTTCTTTCTCTGAATGCGTTTGAGTTTCTTGGCTGTGCTTTTGATCATTCTTTTGCTGAAATGTCCACGCTGGTTTCATCTTCATCATCCTGATGAAGTAGATGTTGAACTGAAGCTGCTAGTATTCATTTACAACAAGGAAGGGCAGAGGGTTGCTGAATAACTACTGAGAGATTTCAGCTGCTGTCTGGGCTTTCACTGCCTTTTTACGCCTCCCTTTCTTTACGTGTTCAATCATTTTTTTCTGTATCATTTCATTTTATTTCACATAACTTTATTTGTAAACCAATTAGATTTGTTTTCTTTTCTCATGTGAATTTATTTGGTTGTTACCAACATCTGGTGAACATTTCAAGTCAACAGCACCTTATGAGAATGTTAATGCACATTCTGAATAATTGCATGAGAAACGAGTGATTAAAATGACTAATTTAAAATAAAAATCTCTCATGAGAAAAATGAAAAACATTTTTATGCTTGGTTTGGACTTAATAAGAGATAAGAATAATAAGATATGGAGAAGAAATTGCCTGAATAAACTCCTGAACAATATTCCCACATGACTAATCAGCTGTGTTCATTATGCTTGCCTTGATTACTGTTGGTCGCTAAGTTACCAATACTATAGCCAGCCACTCTAACAGCTAGATGGAAACGCACTTGCATGTGGGATTTTGAGTTCTCACACCTTTATTTCTCAGAGTGCAGCCATATCCCTATTGATCGATAATGCTTATTTTTAGTATCATAACTAATGGGCTGAAATAGATGGTCAACCCAATAAATTATGGACTTTTCTACTGGTTAATCAACTTCAGATGTCTGCTGCAGGCCATGAGGATTTTAACTGGTGCTGTCAGCATGATGTGAAAATCACTTCAGAAATGCAGTCTGTATTTAAAAATAAAGGTCTATGAAAGAAAATTGATTTTAATATTTGTATATACTGTATGTATCTATATATTGGCTTGTAAATGTAAAGAGTTATCCGTTATCACATCAGTCAGAATATTCTTAACTTTGCATCCCAAATTTCCAGCAAAACTTAATGGATTCTCAGTGTGATTAACTTCTGAGATCATATAACAGTCAGTGTTGCAGTTTTAGCATTTAATTTTTTTATTTTAAAGTATTTACTTTACTTCATTCTATAAATTGTTAACTTTGACATTTATGATATGTGAAAGCAGATTTGAGTCCAAAAAAGGGCTTTAAAAAAAAAAAGAGGATTATGATTATAAATTTAGAGGCTTTCTTATTTATTAGGAGCATTGAATTGAGTGTGTTGGAAATAGTGCTGTGTTTATCCCTTTTCGTTCTCTTCCCTTTTCATTCTCTTCTCTCGTCCCTGAAATAAATTAAAGGCATATTGAAGTCAAATAGCAGAGTATTAAGTTGGCCAATGGATGATTTATATGGCATTTAGGAAGCCATTTCGGTGCTCACTCTTTCACTGCAGTCCTGAAAACGTGCGTTTACCGGCAAAACTTAGAATGCCTTTAAATTATCCTCTAAAATATATTGAACAATTTCCTGGTTGAATAATGTCCTCCTTGTTGACCCATAGACACGTTGTCATCAATCAACAGAATGAATTTCATTTAAAGCTGATTTGTTTCTGGGGAATTTACATGCGTGTGTTGGATAACAGACTGCAGCGGTACAGTTCCATTATAGATAACAGCTCGTTTTCCAAAGATTCCAAGACTTGATAAGACATTCCTCACATAAAAGCCCTGAAATGGCTCTTTAAATGGCTTGATATATGTGCTGTTGAGCGCTGGCTTCACTTTTCCCTATTCACAGTGATTTGACTGTCATCTCTGCAGATGTGATGGCATAAACTCACCAGTGTGTCTCATTGTCATGTACTGCACTCATTTCCTGTGCTTTGGCCAGCTTCACTCCATTTTCACATTAGCACATGATGAACCACTATTTAAGATGTTAAGTCAGAATCTGGGTTTTTGTCAAGTTTCTGGAAGACGACTGGATTAGTTTCAGCCCCATTTAGTGACTCTGAGGTTTTTCGGCTGTTAGCGATGGACCTGTAGAGCAAGCATTTTAGCCACACTTAAAAAAATATACGATTGTCATTGCACATAAAACACATTGTAAAAACAACATGAAGGAGTTAAGTCAACTTGTAAGTTTTTACTAATTTAAGTGGATTGAAAATAAAACAATTAAGTTGTCTAGCAAAAAAAAATCAAGAATTGTGTTGTTTCTGCTCAATTTTAAGGTGCCATATACTATACTGCATTGGTTTAAGTTGAATTGTTCTCTGATATCTACATAGTAGGGTTATGGCTTCAGTAAATAAAAAAAATCTCCAGAAACCATTTTTTTAAGCTCAATCAGTTAAGTCCATGATTGACCATATATTCCTCTGATGTGCTTCTCTTACACACACACACACACACACACACACACACACACACACACACACACACACACACACACACAGAGCATGATATATGCTGAAGATGGACAAATATAAACCCAATCAGAGTAACGTTGACCTATTTTGCTCACCAGATCTGCTGTTGATAAAGGCTAAATTATCACTAAATTTGACAAAAGAGAGTGATGGAGCTGTACCACGTTGTATTTTGAAGCTATAGTCAAAGAAAACACAACCAGGAATTATTAGGTTGTTTTTGATCACGTGATTCTGGTCATGCGCGAAATTAAGATGGAGGGCTGGAGGTGAAAAACTGAATGGGGGACATATGGAAAAGTCTGTATTTTTATATTACTGAAAACAAAATTTGTCTTGTAATTTCTGATCAGTAATTTATTGCAATTCAGAAGTAATCTACCCACCCTTCTCTCTCTCTCTCTCTCTCTCTCTCTCTCTCTCTCTCTCTCTCTCTCTCTCTCTCTCTCTCTCTCTCTCTCTCTCTCTCTCTCTCTCTCTCTCTCTCTCTCTCTCTGTGCGTGTGTTAAATGACAAGCATTTTGAGAACATTTTGGTTATCAGCGTTAGTGGTATGTGTTTGAAGGTAGCATTTGGGTTGACATTTTGCATCTAATTCAGTAACATTTTAGATCTGTTTAAATCAAACCTCTGAACACGTTGTAGGATTGTAGGATCACTATTTGTATCCTTGATATGATAGATCTAAGATGATGTGTTATTAAATGCTTCACCTCTCAATGTCTCTTGTTTCTGAGATGGACACACACATAGATGCACCAGGGTGCCTGACTCGATTAGCTGGCGTTATGTGATCCAGCGAAGCTCTGATTAATCAGCTAGAGGAATGTGCTCACATCTGTGTGTGTGTGTCGTCCACACCTCTCACCAGTGGGCCGGGGTGCAGGGGGTTTGGGTTCAGAGGGAACAGGCTGTCAGCTGTGAGAAATATGTCATGCTTGTTGCGTTGCATACAGCACATCTGGTGTTCATTGTCAGAATGCTGGAAAGAGCATCGGCCCCACAACCAGGTGGATCTGCCAATTCTCAACTCGCGTGTGTCACTTTGAGGGTCTCCCTCAGTCATACCTGTACACTTCTTCTACTATCCCAAGATGCTTTTATGTTTAGTATGGGAGTAACTTCCTTTAACGTCTTTGTGAAATCAAAATTGACACTGTTTATTTTGCTAGCTCACATTGTTATTCTTAAGGTGAATAAATAATCTGAAAAGTTAATCCACTGAAAACATATTTTGTTTTGGTAACGTTCAATGAAAGTCTGACCATTTGCTTCCGTGTTTGGACTGGTGGTCCTTCTGATGACTTCAACCTGAGGGCTTCCATAGTAACTGTATATTAATACATTCTCTTACCGTTAGTTTGCTATGAGGGAATTATGTGCAATAGAAAGCCCCACCCCACAGTCATTATATCATACTTCCAGTTCACACAGTAAACCAGGGCTATTCAATTAGTTTGTTATGGGAGCCGGTTAAAGAAAAGGGGAAGGCCGGAGAAATATGACTTGCTATATGAGTGATGACATGCATATAAGAGCCCATATATATGTATTTTTGCTCTTTAAGATACCCACATTGGCTTTTTCTACATTAAAATGTTAATATATTGTATTTTAAAACTACATAATGGCAGTGTATTGTAGCCTACAATAGACTTTTTTTTTTTTTAACAAATATTCAAATGTTGTATTTCAAACCACAACAAAAGCAGTGCATTGCCTAGTCTTCTTTTACATTCAGACAAATTCATATGTGATGTTTTGATCTGCATAACAATTAGGGATGCAACAATTATAGATTTTGGTTGTACGATTATATATTCAATTCAATTCAGCTTTATCTGTATAGCGCTTTTAAGTTCAGTTTAGTTTAGCTCAGTTTAGTGTGGTTTAAAATCATTACTGAGAGTCCAAAAACTGAAGAGCAAATTCATCGATGCGTAGCTCTACCGATACTGAACCATGCAAGCCAGTGGCGACAGCGGAGAGGGAAAAAAAACTTCATCAATATATAGTCTGAAGAATAATCATGGTTTCACGGTTATGACGTCTAATGTAAATTCAATCTTTATATTAGGTTAGTAGCTATATAGATTAACTGTTGTTGCCATCAGCATTTATACAAACATAATCATTTTAATAATAATTCTAACACATCTTTTGTTTGCACTGCACTGAAAGGCACGCACAACTCTCACTGTGAGATGTTTTACTGCATGCTCCCGGAAAACTGCAAGTGCATTGCTCCACTTGTGCGCGCATATTGTCATATATTCTTATATTAGAAATAACAAACTTGCAAGCGGAAAAGACTTGATTTAGGAACTGCTGCTGATATAGTTAATCCAGTGTGTATTAGCCTCGGTGTGTATTAGCCTCGGTGTACAAGCTTGAATCTTTAAACTAGCGCACAGTTGCCAATTTGGCATAACTTTGTTTTTAATTGCAGCAGTTTCGTTTCGTTCCATGCAACAGAAATTCGACTTAGAGAAGCCCTTACGATTAATTAACTGTGACATTAAAGCGCAGTTAATAGTGAAATCGGCTAATCGTTGCATGCCTTTTAATGATATTAGTGCATTGTACAAAAGGCCTTTTCTACATTATCATAAAAATGTTTTCGACTGTCTGCGCCACTCGCTTATGGTGACTTTTACTCTGTGCAGCCTTCAAATGCAGCTCCTGCTGTATTGAAAAGACGCACATCACTTCATAACTATTAATTAATAAAAATTTGGCATTTCTCATACAATACTTCAGAAAAAAATAAACACAGGATGATGGAAACTCAGCTAGTGAAGTGTTTTTAATAAATGAGTGCAGTGAGATGTCATTACTTTAATCTCAGTTCGTCTATTCTGAAAGGCAATTTGTTAGAAATCTCAAATTACTTTCAGCACTTTGATTCAATTTATTTATTTCGAACAGAAAAATCATACACAAAACAATTCTTTAAACAAAATACTTTTCATCATGGTCGAAATGGAGCGGGATAAATCGCAAGCTTATTATTTTCCCCACCCCATTACCATACACATCATTCGTCGATTACTTAAAAAAAACTTATTTCTTCTTTTACTTCTCTTGTTTTTACATGAGACAAATATTTTTTCTTTTGGCATCTTTGACATATTATATATTTGATTCCATTTTTACTTTTACATTTTATAAAAAGACCCCAAAAATACACAAACAGCCAGTAATTGGATTTTTATCATACCTTCCTCATTTTGTTATTTTTTCAATCATCTCCATTTAACATTATATTCCTTTAATAATATATATTTATACCACTTTTTAAATTGATTAACATTTTGACATTGAAGAATTTGTTCCAGACTGTTCCATAATTTCACACCACATACAGACATACACAATTTTGTTTATCTCTCAGATTATAACCCCCTTGTCTTTCTTTTATATACGTTTCGGAAGTAATTTATTTCTAGCTATAAAGATAAATTATGCTGTTTTAAATTTAACCAAATCATTAAATTTTCTATTTAAAAAATTAAGGATTTGTATGCCCAAATACCCCACTTTTACTATAATTTTAATAACTTTTTTCTGTATTTTACATGAGGATCGTAAGTTAGATTTATATGTATTCCCCCAAATGTCAACACAATAACTCCTCTATGGCAACATAAGTGTGTTATGTTACATACATTGATTTATTGTCCAGGATAAATCTTGCTTTATACACTATTGCTTCAGTTTTTACAGATTTTGATATCACATTATTTATTTGCGGTTTCCAACTAATTTTTATGATCCAATACAACACCAAGAAATTTAATTGCATATACTCTTTCTACAACTTCGATATCAATTTTAAAATCTATTTCATGACTACTTTTTAATTTCCCAAATAACATAACCTTTGTTATATTTAATAACAATTTGTTTAGGTCAAACCACAATATCAATTTATTAATTTCTGTTTTAATCAACTTTAAAAGTTTTTGTAAAATATCCCCACAACAAAAGACACTTGTATCATCTGGTACTTTATTTACTCCGTAATTAGTTCTATTAAAGTATTAACCATGAGACTTTTGCCTCAATAAAATCCTGATTTGCTACTTATTAATAATTGTTTTTGAGCTAGTACTGTAGTTCGGTTTAGGTTTTAGATAGGGATGTAGAGTAAGATCATACAGAATATGTGCTTTATAAATACTAATGAAGAGCTGATAACTTAATAATAACTTAATAATAGTCGGAATTGATATTTAAATTAAAGTGTTACCACCTTTTTGGGGATGTCAAGTCAATTATGAAACTCAGTTTATCAATTTAACAAAGAATATTTTTAGAAAACCTATAAAGCTATGTGATACTTAATAAATACTAAAAATACAAAAATTTATTACAAAAAAATGCTACAAAATTATTAATTGACAAGTTAAACTGAGTAAAACAGTTTTGTTGTATTCAGCTAGTAAATGAAAACACATTTTCATTATCCCATCAGAATTGAGCCTTATTAAAATAAATTAATTATAATGTGCTTGGTGATGAAATGTTTAAGTCAATAAAATTAAACATACTTTATTAAGTATGTGCATGCAAGTGAAGTGAGTGAAGTTTAAGTACAATAAAAATAAACAAAATATACAGTATTTATTTAAATGTGTTTACTTCTTTTTGTTATTTATTTACTATTTATTACTTATCAATTGATTTACTACTTTACTTTTTTACTGTTATGTTGTTTGTCTTTTTTCATCTGTGAACTCAATGACTTTTCATAGCAAGGCAGGATATCAGTTCCACCTGAGTTATCAGACGTTATTATTTCAGCACACTGTGTCCGAACACTTAATTTATTGCAAATTTTTTACATAACGTGGCCAATTGGTAACGTTAATTCCGCTTACTGGATGGAGGAAATGCAAGTCTGAAAACGTTGACCTAAAAACATCAGATAAACGTTAGATAAACAGAGAGCTGGAAAAAGCCAAACAAAACAGAGGGAGCAGAATGCGTCCTGTCAGTCTCAGGTTTCTGATAGTAAGTGTTATTTAAAAAGCAGCTGATGTGGGTTATGTTGTCTCACTCAAAGCCATCTGTTTTCTTGCCTCACACAGGCTGCTCTGAGTGCCTTGAAACAGCTGTCAGAACAAGGACTGGACCCGGTGGACGGACCAATCAAGGTAGAAAATGGATCATGTGACATGTATGTACATACGGAGCAGTAAGTACACCAAACATAACATACACATGACCACAAGTATACTACTGGTCAAAAGTTTGGTATCAGTAGGCTATGGCATGCAGGGACGGGATACCCTGCAGATTTCCATTTAAAATGTGCTCCAATGGGTGTGTTGTGTTTGACTGGTATTAGCTAATAGATTGTTATATGTTACAGGCAAAATTGTTACCTGTTGCTCATATAATAATGTAGAAAAATATATTTCACTGAATGCAACCCCCAGTCTGTTGTTATCGCTCTCTGAAAAAAAAAAAAAAAAAAAAAAAAATATATATATATATATATATATATATATATATATATATATATATATATATATATATATATATATATATATATATATATATATATATATATAATCTTTTAGCCTACTCTTTTTCTGTTACGGGACTGTAGACATAGACCTAATAATTTTTATATTAAACAAATCCTATCCCCATCACAAAAAAAAAAAATCTAAAAGGCTTTGATTTGTGTTCTAGAACAGCGGTTCCCAACAAGGGGGTCGTGGGGGTCCCAGCAAACTTTGTGGGGGGTCGCGTCATATTTAAAAAAAATCTTAGTAGTGAACAATTAGGAGTGTTAATTTTATCCCCTGGCTTAGTGGTTCTTAACCACCGGTCCGTGGATCAGTTGGTACCGTGCTGCACAAGAAATC
Organism: Danio rerio; assembly: GCF_052040795.2. NCBI lineage: Eukaryota > Metazoa > Chordata > Actinopteri > Cypriniformes > Danionidae > Danio > Danio rerio. The sequence continues at coordinate 14,977,126 of NC_141044.1, forward strand.
ATTAATTATTTCCGTTTTATTTATTATCTAAGTCTGAAAGATCTTTTATTTTGAAAAGTCTTTTATTTTGAAAAATGGCAGTATTCTCTTGCTTGCATCTCGGTCACTCGAATTTAACCCACAAGCAGCAAAACGAGAAAGAAACAAGCGTCTTTAGAAAGTTTCTTTGATAAGGGAAAAATGCCAAGTGAAGGACCTGCGAACTGCCAAGGAATAGATCTGCAACCCACTTGTCAACAAATCAGGTGAATCCAGCATGGCTGTGCAAGAAGATCAACTGATGGAGATTGCAAATAACGGCGGCATATTGCATGTTTCTAGAGTTAGCACAGTTTGTTGTTTCCAATGAAGCTGCGCGTCTTGCGTGCACAAGCGGTGTGACACGCTTGCACCAATGATACCCAGGCCTCGAGTCAAGACACAAGCGTAGTCAGCGCACCGCGTGTCTCGTGACAAGAATTGACCGATTAGCTTCAAGTTGTATGTAATATTCACATTTCGGTAAGACTAATTTTCTCAGACAAACCCAGAACACCCAAACATTGCAGTGCTTTGTACTTTTTTCCATAAATAAGACTTGTATCAGAGCGACAGCAATGTTTTGTCAGCTTGTCATCCTCTAAGACAACGGTTGATGGTTGCATAGCAACCTATGAAACACTATAAAATAACATGCAAGTATTAAATTGTAATAGCCTATATTATTTTTTCCCCTTAAACATCAGTGTGAATACTGATACTGTTGTTAATGAATTTGAAATAGGTCCAATTTAAAGTTTTTCAGTTACCAATGTACGTTTTTCAGTTACCAATGACCTGCTGATGTTTTGCTTTTATATTTTACATTAGGGTATTATTCAGTCATTCATTCATTTTCTTTTCTGCTTAGTCCCTTTATTAATTGCATTACCAGATAATGTGAGCCGAGAATCAAAACCTATCAAAGTCCTCGAGAGGTTTTTATCTCCTATTCTCGGGAGGTCGTAATCGGGCATAAATCGAGCTAAAATTCTTGTAGTCCGAGCCCGGCTTAATAAATGTATTCTGCTTACCAAAGCAACATTTTATTAGATCAAAAATAAAAAAAATTGATTCCATTTAGCAAATTTACAAAATGTATGGTCTTTTTTTTAAAATGTAACTTAAAATGTAATATATTCCATGTGATTTGAAGCTGATTTTTGCCATCATTACTCCAGTCTTCAATGTAATGTTGTTACAAGAACTGGTGCTTCGATACAAACCGCTAAAAACTAAATAAAACAAATTGGAAACAGGTTTGCTTAATTTCCATTAGCACCGAAGAACCAATAAGCCTATTTCTAGATGCAATAAGCAAGAGCAGTTGTGTTTTCTTCATATCAGCACTGAGACATAATGAACCAGTGGTCCTACAGATGCAGTGCCTATGAATCCACTTTGTTGATCAGGAAGAAAGCCACAAAATGAAATATAATTATCACCACAAATAGTGTTCTTGTGTTTAATCATTGTTCTGTTCTGCAAAGATACAGAAATAGCCCAAGCTAAATTTTAAATATAGCCTAAAATGCATATTTTATATGTAAAAATCCCTTTAACATGTGCCTATAGCAGTAAAAACCGCATAACATTCGGAATAGTTTAGTTATCACATGTAGCGCTTTGTGAGCTGTGTGAAAAAAATAGGTTGGCTACAGTACAGAGTACTGTAAATATAGTCTGTGCTTTCTTTAATTATTTATCAATTTAATTTAGTCATACTGTTTTAATCATTGTGCATCTATATACATAAAAACAATCACATCATTTCTATTATGAATCTGCGATTGACCTAAAACATGCTCAAGGTACAAAAATTTATCAGTTAAGTTTGCTAACTGGATATCGCAGCTGGTTTATGAGCAGAAAAATGCAGTCAAACATGCACTGTAGAAGTTACAACTCAATTGCTCAGATGTAGGCTACTCTGCACGTCTTTTTTTGCAAAAACACATTTTTTGCAATTGGATTATTTACTGATAAACACTTGTCAAGCGCAAAGCCTTTGTTTTCATAATAAATATTTGAAATGAAAAAAATCATAATTTAATCAAATTTGTCTTAGCTTATATAAACACATACATGAAACAAAATCCAAGTGTTTTTGCCACATTTAGAAAAATAAATACATGTTATAATATTTACATTTTAGAATATTAAATGTTGATCAATTTTATAAAAAATAGTGGGTGAGTTTTGCTTTACCTAAATTGGTTTTTGAAAATCTTGTATTTTCACAGGTTTGATTACGAATTCAACTTATTATTGGTGCAATAAAAATTCTACTTCCTCATCACATAATCCATCAGACGTCATTAAAATATGATAATCTCCTGTTTAAGAAACATTTACTATCATCAGTTTTGAAAACGTCATATTTTTGTGGAAGCTCTGATAAAGTAACGTCTAAAATGAACATTAAAATGTATTCATCAGGCACACATTATGAATTTAAACACATTTAAATAAAACATTTAAATACATCCTGTTATTCTGAACTTTTTTTCATCAAATAATCCTAAAACATTTATTTCTTAATGTTGATAATCATAAGCATTATTAATGAGTGAGTACCATAATAGAAGAGTAAATCATTATACTCTAATGATTTCTGCAGGATCAGTAGTGTAAATTTGACTCATGTCTGAATGATTTAATATATAAAATTCACCATTACATTTTAAACAAACTAGGTGATTAGATAGAGAATTCGATGATTCATCAAGATTATTTAATGAAACAGACATGATTTATACATTTGTTCCTCTAAAATGTTTACAGAATATCATGTTAGTGGCTTTTACGTGTTGTTCCAAGCACACTTAATTTAATTTAAGCCAATATATTGGCCAAATTCTTTTATAAGCTAAAATTAATTGCTGTCCTAACTTCATCATGTAAGAACAGCTTCTTACGCAAGTGAAAAACAATTTCTTAAAAAAAAAAAAAAACTGCCACAAAGCCTAAGCAAGTCATCATTCAGAACTTGATATCTTGTTAAATTGAAGCTGGGACGAGTATCGTATTTTCAGAAAGTATAACTCTAATGAATCAAAACAGAAAACACAAGTGGAATACAGTAGGTCACATTTAAATTTATTCATACTCATTTAGAATCATGTGAAATATGACACTGATAAATTAACAGAAGGTTTGGCATATTTAAGAGGTTTTAGTTGTTTTTATTGAATTGGTCATTACAACACCTATAATACAAATGAAGTATCTACAAAACTGTCATTACTCTATGATTTGTAGAATAGAGCAGTCATAATTTAGGGGATTTTGCTTACTGAAAACAAGCTATTTCACTGTCAATATAACACAACCATGCTCCTAACATTCAAGTAAACAATCTTTTTTTATAGGATACAAATAAAATAAGCTCACTATTTATTCACCATTTACTTGTCCCAAACCTCTGTGACTTTCTGTTGAATGCAAAAGATGATATATAAGAAAGCCGAAAACCTGTAACTATTGACTTCCATGGCACACTGTAAAAAAATATGTTGATTAACAGTTTCTGTATGTTTTTTCATTAGATATTGGTTATAAATGACATAATGCAACATTAATCTCAGGTCTATCGACTTTTGATGTTGATCATTCAACATTGAGGTTTAATAAAATGACTTTAAATGACATTTTAGTAGTTTAAAACAATATATTGTATAAGAAATGATAAAATAAATAAAACAGAAGTTTTTGCAGTTTATTACCAGGTTTTTATACCGTAATTTACAACACCAATTCAAACTGTTCTTTAAATCCAATTATAAAAATGCAATCAATAAATAAATATCTCGTAATTAAAGTAATAAAGTCTAAAAGCTCAAGTGTTAACATTCTCCAAGTCACAGCACTTTGCAGATTATTATAAAAAAAAAATTTGCATAGTTAATTTATATACTTAAGGGAAGATACTATGCATTTGTTCAGGCTAGTGTTTTTTTTTTTTTTTTTGTCAATTTTTAAAATTTGAATGGAGCTACAGTATTTTTTATTTAGTGTTGCTGCTAATTAAAAAAACTTTTATTAGCCCCCTAAAAAATGTGGAGGGAGGTCCTAGGTTACAGTAGCTATGTTTCCATCCACCTTTTTTTTTTTTTTTTTTTTTTTTGATTATGCACATAAAAAACTGTTGATGGAAATGCCATGATGCGCATAAGTTTTGAAAATGTGCATAAAAATATGTGCACATAACTGAATAATATAAACTTTTTTAACTATATTATAAACGATATGAACTACATTTTAGTATAGATTAGCATAAACTACAATGGAAACACTTTTACCGAAACTCATTCCAGAAGTTATGTGATTTTGTTATGAGATCATGTGATGATAAAAATGTGTTTGAATGGACAAACCAGCAGGCTGAGCACATTGTAAAACATCTGAAATGTTGTTTTGTTCATTCTAAAACGCCTTCTTAGTATTAGTTTTTTATATTATAAATTGCCTCCAGAATCAAGAACGTCAGTTCTTCGCGTTTAGCATCTTCAAACACCACCTTGCGTTCATTGCATGTCGGCATTGTCTTGTTAGGCGCAAGTCATTTATTAACTGAAGAAAACATTGGCGCAGCTTCTCCAACCACAGTAAATTCTGATTTTACTTTTGATATTTCCCAGCTAATCAGGAAGTGACAATTTTGTTCTCTTTGATTCACTGGATGGAAACGTTTCTTTATTTGCACATCTTTTATGTGAAAATCCAGTTTTGCGCACTAATTTTAGATGCATCTTTGGATGTAAACAGCTTGTGGCTGTTATTTTTTTACCTGAATACACAAATAATGTAATTTAAAAAATAACAATTCAAATACTTGAGGTCTTGTGTACTTGAGGGCGTGTCCAAATATATGACTAATTACTAGCTTTAGAAGAAAAAATCCCCTCCACTGGATCTGATTTAACAAATATTCGTTCATTCAATTTCCTTTGGCTTAGTCACTTATTTATCAGGGGTCGCCACAGCAGAATAAACCGCCAACTATTCTGTCATATTTTTTATGCAGTGGGTGCCCTTTCAGCCACAACCCAATACTGGGAAACACTCTTACAGTATCACATTCATACACACTCATACACCATGGCTAATCTAGTCAATCCAATTCATCTGTACTGCATGTCTTTGGGCTGTGAGGGAAATCGGAGCACCTGGAGGAAACCCACACCAACACGAGGAGAACATGTTAACTCCACACAGAAAAGCCAACAGGCCTAACCGGAACTTGAACCTGGGACCTTCTTGCTGTGAAGCGACAGTGCTAACCACTGAGCCACCGTGCCACCCCGATTAACAAAAAAAAAAACTTTTGCTGTTAATAAATATATGCTGTTTGACAGTATGAATTCCTCCAGACGTTTTCCAACTTCCTGTTTCAGTGTGAAATCTCAATCCACAACAGAAAATTATTCATCAACAAATTTGATGTGGTATTTAGTAAGGACTAAATACCATAATATCTCTCTCTCTTAATCCCTCACTCTTTCTCTCTCTCAATACTAAAGATCAGTGGCAGGTGGAGCTGACTTTTTTGATTCTGAGCTGCACAGACAGACAAGATTTGTCCTTTAAATGTCAACGTCTGAAACCTGTCAGCTCATTTCACCTAATCACTAAAAGGATTATAGAAGGACACACACACGCGAATTGGCAGAGCTTATCACTTTCACAGAGGGCTTGAAGTATGTTTTTCCTTCAGTGGTGTTGCCCACTTCCCCAATCTGTCCGCCCGCAGTGGAAAAGCCTCACGCCACAAAACTCCCATGTTTTTTCATGTTCTCTATCCTCTGTAATCAAAAAAGGCAAAATAAACCTCTTGTTATATCCATTAATGAAATCTGAGAGTGGAAATGATGGACACACCAGAACGGAAATCCCTCCAACCCATTCAAGAATATTTTGATAGTAGGTGTGCCGGAGGAAAAGGTTAAAGAAATGTTTATTTGCAGTGGCTTCAGCTTCTCAGTGTAGTCATGAGCGTGAAATGAACAAAGAGATAATACCCAGTTTCAGCCAAAAGAGCTAATGGGAGAGGTGAAATCCATTGTTCTGTTTCATTACTTTATATTATTTACATATACACTGAAATTCAGAAGAGTGAGGATTTTGGTAATAATTTCAACATTGTATGAGAAACAATTAAATAGTTTGTTGCATTTTACTGCATTTCACGCTGTGTATGGCTGTGTATGTGACAAATACAATTTGAATGTGAATAGTAACAAATTATTAGAAAAATAGAGTTTTTTCAAAAAGTAAAAAAAAAAATAATTAAATGAATTTGAAGATGATGTTCATTAAAATGTTGCAGTAAGTATAATATTCCAGAATTGTGGATATATTTTAAGCATTTTTACATTTGCATTGCTGTTCAGAAGAGTGATAATTTCATAAGGAATTAGCAACAAATGAGACTTTATTTATTATTTTTTTAAGGTTAAAAAACACTTATGTCCTACTTTATATTGGGTGTCCTGAACTTCTAGATAACTGCATTAAAAATAAATAGAATGTACCAACTGTATTTATAATGTATTGCAGAGTACTTCTGGTGCTCTTGATGTGGGATACGGGTAGAATTAGAGACAGGTTTGGTGATATGGGTAGGTTTAAGAGTGGGTTGAGTAGGGGATGGTCAACAGTGTAATTACCAGTGTAATTAAAGAAATTAACTACAGTTGCAATTACATGTATGTATTTAATCAATCATAAGTACAATGTGAAAGCATGTATTTACACAACAGGTACAAGTTGGTGTCAGTAGAATATCCCTGAATTGGGGGTACGTTTCATGCATTTTTCATTAATTTCCCTTGAACTGCAATGATATACAACATATGAAATTGATAGTAAACTGAAGCCATCACTACAAAATGTGACTGTGAACATTCAATTGTTGCTGATTATTGTTAAATTTTCTTAAGCCATTAATAGAATTGACAGTAACAGAGTTGACTTTTTCCACCATTTTGTGCTTTAGCTCAAGATGCTAACCACAAACAAATTAGCACAAGGCATGTATAACAAAATTGTAAATTAAAAACTGAATGTTATATTCACTGAAATTAATTGACAATTAATCTTTGTTGATGTTTATAACCTTCCCAGAGATGGGTTGCGCCTGGAAGGGCATCCGCTGCGTAAAAAAACTTGCTGGATAAGTTGGCGGTTAATTCCGCTGTGGCGACCCCTGATTAATAAAGGGACTAAGCAGACAAGAAAATGAATGAATGATGTTTATAACTGTGCGTTCACACCGAAGTCAGCGAGTTGCTTTCTGTGTTAACACACAGCTATACATTTAACCTATTCATTTTATTTTGTTTCCTATTTACGTTTTAATTATTATTTTAAACATATTTAAACTAATCCATCATTTGCACCTGTTTGTCTTGCAGACAAGCGAAGCGTCTAGCCGAGAGGACGGAGAGCAAACCGACTAACTCAGGCACCACTGCTCAGGACTGCAAGGATTCAAAGGCTGTCGTCTAGGAGCTGAACCCACCCTTATACCCCGTCCCACCCTGAAAGCCCCCACGACCGCCGCTGCATCCTTCTACACGTGTCAACATGCAATATGGTGGATGTGTCTCATGAAAAAAAAATAATAAAAAAAAATGCATTCTTTGAGTCTATGTGAAGACAACACTATCTTAACACAACATTTATTTACTCTAGAATTAACTAAAAAAAAAAAACAAGCAAACTTTAAAAAAAAAAGATAAAAATATAATGCATGGTAATGTTTGAAAATTGAGGGAAATTTCCCCATTTGATAGATGTTTGAGTATTATTTTCACCTTGCCTCCAAGTGGATTTAAACAGGCTTATGTCATGCCATTAGTATAAAGGAAAACATTATTGGGGGAAACCAAGTTGTGTATCTTATTTGGGGGGGTTCTATTATTTTCCTTTTCTCTTTAATCTATGAATAATATTGCTTGAGTATTTAAGGATTAACCGATGCCAGTGCTGTGAAGTTGTAGTTGTTGTCTTCATATATAGTCACCCGGCTTACCGTGTATGCTGACATAAAGCATTCATCTATCTTTATGGATGTATATGACTTGTAGAGTATCTTATGCAGAGGAAAAGAAAAACCTATAATACGAGTGTAAACCAATGGATAAAACTGACGCTAGAGGTCAACAGCACAGAATCATGATGCGACTGTTGTCCGCTCTTGCCTTCTCTAAACGCTCCTACGATTCTTGTCAGAGGCCCTGCGTAGTGATCGGTGCCTCTTTAGCGCAGTCCTGTTTGACAATTGTTTTCTTCTTCCTTCAGTTTTGTCCAGCACATCTACACCTATGTTGTGTGTTGTATTGACTTGATACATCAACTGAGTGCTTTTAAGGACTGCATTCTGGAGAAAACAAACGCTGGGCTCAATATACCTGTTGTCTTTTCAGAAAGGATCAAGTTAAAGTACCGTTAACTCGTAGGAAGCGCGTTTTTCTCTCCCTGATGGAATACAGTCTAATAACAGACATGTCAGTTAGTTCAAATGCAGTAAAATCACATCAGTTATGTTCAAGACACTGGTGTCTCTTGTCTTTTTTTTTGCTCTATTTTGCTATATCTTAAACGTTAAAAGTCAGTCTGCATTAAAAGATTGACTTGGATTTTTTTGATTCGATTAGATTATATTTTTCTGACAGATTATTTCTTTATTCAACAAGGACAGTCCCTTTTTCCAAGGTTCACTGTTTAAGACGGGCAGCTAAGAAACACAACTACTAAAGTAGTTAGCGGACTTTACAATAGTTTTAACAAAGAAATGCTATAGAGTCCAAATACGTAGATTCCATATCTATTATACACTGAAGCTAATTCCACACACAAAGATGATAACTGGAAAGAACTGATCTCTAGATGAAGAATGAATATTTTTAGGAACATTTAGTCTGTTAGTCTAGTATTATACATTGTTTTGTATATATACAGTTAGGTCCATAAATATTTGGACATTGATGCAATTCTAACATTTTTGACTCTATCCAAAATTTGAAATGCAGATTGTCACCTTTTATTTGAGAGTATTTAATATTGACTTTAAAATGATGTTTAAAAATCAAAAACTGCTTTTATTCTAGGCAAAATAAAGGAAATAAGACTTTCTCCAGAGGAAAAAAAATATCATCAGACATACTGTGAAAATTTCTTGCTCTGTTAAACATAGTTTGGGAAATATTTCAAAAGGGAAAAAAAATCAAAGGGGGGCTAATAATTCTGACTTCAACTATATATATATATTGCGCCCATTTTCCCTAATTTCTGTTCTGTTCTGGGAAGATTGTTTCAGCACATTTCTAAGCATAATAGTTTTTAAAACTTATTTATTATTAATAACTGATTTATTTTATCTTTTCCATGATGATAGTAAATAATATTTTACTAGATATTTTTCAAGACGCTTTTATACAGCTTAAAGTGACTTGAAAAGGCTTAACTAGGTTAATAAGGTGAACTAGGCAGGTTAGGGTAATTAGTCAAGTTATTGTATAACGATGGTTTTGTTCTGTGGATTATCGAAAAAAAATAGCTTTAAGGGGCTAATAATTTTGTCCCAAAAATGTTTTAAAAAAAATAATAACTGCTTCTAATCAAGCCAAAAAGAAAAAACAAATGAGACTTTCTCCAAAAGAAAAAAATATCAGACATACTGTGAAAATTTCATTGCTCTGTTAAAAATCATTTGGGAAATATTTAAAAAAAGAAAATAAAAATCAAAAGGGGGCTTATTTCAACTATATATATATATATATATATATATATATATATATATATATATATATATATATATATATATATATATATATATATATACATATATACATATATATATATACATATATATATATATATATATATATATATATATATATATATATATATATATATATAAATATAAATATATATATATATATATATATATATTTATATATATATATATATATACACACACACACACACACATATGAAAAAGCTGGTTCTGGCATGTTGGAAGAATAAAAAAGTGTTCTGCTCAAAATGGGTTGGTAAGTTCAGTCCTGGTGAGCCACATTCTGTCAGAATTCTTCTACTACACAGGTAAACAATCTAATCAAGGTCTGAATGTTACTAGACAGCTACACCCAGGTTAGTTTTTGTCGAGACCAGATCAACATTCTGCAGGATAGTGGCTCTTCACAACTGAATCTTTTGCCTATACACACAGATAAACAATTCCTATTATGGCAGAGAAGCAGATTCACTGCATATGTAGAGCTATTGTGCACAGAGGCAGCAGAGCACCGAGTCTGCAGCACTACAGTGAGATGAGACCATCAGAATTCTGGCTCAGAGACCAGTGGTTGTTCCACCACACTGGATGACTTTAAAGCCAAGATGGCTGAGGGGCAGGACAAGACTCAGAATAGGCATCCATGACAGGACGAAACTCGGGAAAGGCAGCAAGGACAGGTAAAGGCTCATGAATGAGTGTACTGATGTTTACATTAATAACAAAACACTGATTTTAATTTGATTAGGACGATACTCTGATTAAGAGTCTATTATGCAAGCAGTGATTTTTGATTACCTCATAAAGTCATGAACTAAACAGAAATCAAATTACGATGTAAAGTATTTTTGTTTTAGTCACATTATTGAAGTGTAGTGCAGACATGTAATCACTACATTAATTGTAACATCAATTTCTTGTAGTACTTACTACAATATTAATTGTAGTACTTCTTTACCATAGGATGACAGGATGCTCACATGGCAGTTGTCAGTCGTTTGACGAAAAACAAATGAGAATGGCTTCAAGCATGAGCACATTTTTGGTGTGAGCAAGAAATGATACTCTTTCATTCAGTATCATCAAGTTTGTCACGGGGGCATAAATGAAAGGTTAGCGAACGAAAAGACAGAATTTGTGTCCATATAATAATAGTAATTTTGTATCTGTCATCTGTTTGCACACAGTGTGAGATATTACCTGCAGTATTGTTCCAAAATTAAAAACGAAACGCCCAAAATCATATATGGCGTCATGACAAACACAAACTGTTATTGAGTGAAACGCTGGAGGAGTCTAGCGTTGTATGCTGACTTCATGACTTTAAAGGAATTATGTGCTGTAACATGTAAAACAGGATCATAAAAGGAACATTAAAAAAAGCAAGTCGTGTAAACACCTTAATCATATTACAAATAATCAGTTTACTAATGTCCATGTAAACTTTGTCACTGTCTGTAAGAGACTCAGCAAAACCATCCATGACAGGACAAAATTCAGGAAAAGCAGCTATGACAGAACAAGACTCTGGAATGAAGGAGTAAGAGACTCAGCATCAATTAAATTCATAGTCTAAGAACTGGCAAAGTGACTCATCACTAATTAAAACACAACACTAAATTTAAGTAAATCTTTTAGTTGAAAGAAATTAATTAATGCAGAATCCAGGAAATTGAAAAATAGGTCCCTGAAGTCCTTGATGGTTGGTCCCCAAGGGGGGATGCATCCTTTTAAAGACGGGTGCTTTTGTCTACTAGAGTTATTTTGGTCAGGCGTTCTGCTATAAAAGAATGAAAAAACTGGTGGATTCCATTTATATTGATTAAAAAACACAAATAAGTACAGAGTAATCTGATAACTAAAAAACAGAAGCAGGAATATTAAACGATTAATGACAGAGAAAACCAAAAGAGGATTGAATATACGCTCACTGGCTTTATTAGTTACATCTGCTTGTAAGCAATAATTTCTAATTAGCCAATCACATGGCAGTAACTAGACATGGTCAAAACGATCTGCTGCTGTTCAAACCGAGCATCAGAAAGGGGAAGAAAGGTGATATAAGTGACTTGGAATGGCTGTATGTGCCAGACAGGCTGATCTGAGTATTGCAGTAACTGCTGATCTACTGGGATTTTCACGCATAACCATCTCTAGGGTTTACAAAGAACGGTCAGAAAAAGAGAAAATATCCAGTGAGTGGCAGTTCTGTGGATGCCTTGTTGATGCCAGAGGTCAGAGGAGAATGGCCAGACTGGTTTGAGCTCATAGAAAGGCAACTGTAACTCAAATAACCACTCATTACAACCGAGGTATGCAGAAGAACATGTCTGAACACACAACACGTCCAACCTTGAGGGGGATAGCTACAGCAGCAGAAGACCACACCGTGCCAGCTAAGATCCGGAAACTGAGGCTACAATTTGCACAGACTCAAAATAAAGCAATAGAAAATTGGAAAAATGTTGCCTGGTCTGATGAGTATCGATTTCTGCTGTGACATTCAGATTATAGGCTCAGAATTTGGCATCAACAACATGAAAGTATAGATCCATTCTGCCTTGTATCAGCGGTTCATGCTGGTGGTGTAATGGTGTGGGGGATATTTTCTTGGCACACTTTAGGTCCATTAGTACTAATTAAGCATTGTTTCAACACCCCAGCCTACCTGAGTATTGTTACTGATCATGTTCATCTCTTTATGACCACAATGTATCCTTCTTCTGATGGCTCCTTTCAGGAGGATACTGCACAATGTTATAAAGCGGGAATCATCTCAGACTGGTTTCTTGAACATGACAATGAGTTCACTGGACTTAAATGGCCTCAACAGCCACCAGAACTCAATCCAATAGAGATTTTTTGGGATGTGGTGGAACGGGAGATTTGCATTATGGATGTGAAGCCGACAAATCTGCAGCAACTGCGTGATGCTATCATGTCAATATGAACCTAAATCTCGAAGGAATTTTCCAGTACCTTGTTGAATCTATTCCACGAAGGATTAAGGCAGTTCTGATGGCAAAAGCGGGTCCAACCCGGTACTAGTAATGTGGGTCACACTTTATTTTGATGGTCTGTTTGGTAAATTTAGGTTACATTGCATTTACATGCCAACTGATTCTCAGTAGATTATAAGTAGGCTGTTAGTTAAGGGTTAGGGTTAGTGTATAATTATAAACAGGCAAGTTTGCACAGATATGCCATTTTGACACACATTCTTGTTGTGTTATAGACAACCAACCTTTCACACTCCATGTCGCTTTCTGAATGGTGATGTGTGAGATACAGCTAAGGGGGTGGAACTATTGACCAACTGTAGAAATGACCTATAATTTACCTACTTTCATATAGGGCATCTTGAGGCAACCTAGATGCATTTAGGTTGTTACTGTGATGTTGCAACTTCCCTGTCACACATAATAAAAATTAACAATAATTTTTTGTCATCATTTAAAATGCAGTAAATGGATAAACATTTATTTGTCTTCCAATGACCTCTAGTTATTAAAAACTGTTACACTATGCTGTGACTGTCTCAAACATAGTTTGAGTGTGTAAAGGACAAGCCAAAGCTGTACAATCATGATCTCCGATCCCTCAGGCGGCACTGCATCAAGAATCATCATTCATCTAGAAGCGAAATACTGTGCCAAAATGAAGCCATATGTTAACAGTGTCCAGAAGTGGCATCACCTTCCCTGGGCTCAAAGCCATTTGGGATGGCCCATAGTACTGTGGAAACATTTACTGTGGTCAGATGAATCAGTGTTTCAGGTTTTGTTTGGGGGATGCCATCGGCTCTGGACCAAAGAAGAAAAAGATCATCCAGACTGTTACTAGCAACAAGTCTAAAAGTCATTTCAGGAATGTTGTAAGCTTAAATGACGCTCTTGGCCAGGGGTGTCAAACTCAATTCCTGGAGGGCCGAAGCCCTGCACAGTTTAGTTCCAACCCTGCTCCAACATACTTACCTGTAGGTTTCAAACAAGTTTGAAGGACTCAATTAGTTTGATCAGGTGTGTTTAATTAGGGTTGGAACTAAACTGTGCAGAGCTGCGGCCCTTTTGGAACTGAGTTGACACCTGTGATCTAGGCAAACAACAAAATTAGACCTGAAACACTTAATCACTTGGTGTCTTCAGTTCCTAAATGTTTAAGTGTTGTGAAAAGGAATGGCAACATTACAAAATAGTAAATGCTTTACTGTTCCTACAGTTTTTTTTTTTTTTTTTTTTTATGTGTTGCAAGAATTAAAAGTGAAATGTATTTAAAAAAAAACTATAACATTATAAAAGTCATTAGGAGTAGATTAGATAATATTTGTTGTATTGTCTGCAATAAAATACAAATAAAATAAAGTCAAAGTAAATTTAGAAATCACTACTGTCTTTTTTATTTGTGTTTTCCATACTGAAGCGGGTGATTTAGGGTTGTAGATAAATGCTGAAAAAATTGGTATCCATCAAATTATCTTAAATTCAGAATTGCACTTACTTTGAGGATACACATCCACTTTCATGTTTTCCTGCCAACACATGGGTGTGAATTAAAAACCGCAGGCGATTTGCTCAGGCATATGGCGTAGTGCTGTGTCATACCTAAAGGGACTTAATGCTCAGTAACACATGAGCGATCATCCTTGGATTTCTTTTGCTGGTCTAAAAATAAATCCATACTATGAGTCTGTTCAGTATCACCAAGGAAACAGTCATTCATTTACTCATTCATTAGAAGAATGATTCTCTGTTTCTGCTATGTAAGTCTAAGCTCATCTTCTTCAGCAGAATGAAAAACAAGTCTGTTACCAAACAAGCAGTTACGTTAGCGAAGTTTCAGCATATTTTGTGGACAACAAAAGCTTCATTGTCTGCCAAAAGTGTTTGTGTAAAGTACTGCTCACGTAAAAGTCACTTTTTAAACCAAGAGTCTTTTTTTGACAAGTCCATGTGACCAAATTAAAGGCGTTGCAAAATCTTCAATCTCTTGGGGAAAAAAGAGAAGTCAGTGTTGCTGCAGGGTCAAATTTTCCCACACGATTGTGTTCTTTTTGAAAATGCAGTTGTAGGAAAAAATAAAAGTTGTGGGGTGTTTGCTTTGGGCTACTTGCGTAACATTGCCTCTACTACTAAAATGATTCTTTCTCAATACAACATAAAACTGTAACTGCATTTTTTTTTCCTCAATGGACATTAATACTAGAATACATGCCTGACAACCCAAATACACATATAAAATGATTGTCAGTTGTGCACATATGAGAAAGGTAGAAGTGTTGGCTGGTGTGCGGAAAGTCAGTCAGTACTTTAACATCTATACAGTATCAACAAGTATTTGTATCACAAAATATCAGAGAAGAATGGTAAACATTTCTCTCTATGGGGATCCAGCAATTAACTGATCGAACAAGGAAGAAAGGGCTAATTTATATTTTGGGTGGGTTTTGTATGACCGCACTCGCTGACAGTATAGTGTCCCCTTCACTATACTGGGGCATTAGGACATACACAGACTAGCATCCCCTACTGGCCTCACTAATACCACGTCCAACAGCAACCTTTGTTTTCCCATGATGTCTCCCATCCAGATACTGACCAGGCTCACCCCTTGGGCTCCAGGGTGATATAGCTGTGTGTACAATACATGTATTGCAAGGTGCTAAAATACTCAGATAATAACATATTTAAAAAAATGTATTCAACAGCCTGTAAAATAAATAAATATATATACTAAATTCATTCTCTTGAATGCGAGTACTTTGGAAACATGTTAAACTTGGAACACCTTGAAAAACGCAGTGTTAAAATGAAAGCTAACAATGACAATGTGCTAAAATCTCAAGCTATTCAGCTATTTCATCAAAACAACAGAAAGCTATTTGTTAAAAACATTTAGAACATCTTAGCAAATGTATAGCAATTGCTAAAACATTCATGAATGTAACCATTGGCTAGTCTCTAAACAGCACCTAACAAATACATAAGCAGCTATAGCAAATGTTAGAAACCCCTGAAGATGACAGTGAATGTGCTAAAAACAAATGCTACCACGGTGTGCTAAAATTACTCATACCACCTTATGAAAACCACTCATGTGCTTACACTAGCAAATGTAGAGAATGTGCTAAAATCACACTTAGTGCACTTAGTAGTCACATGATCCACTTAAAGCATCTTAGCAAAATAGAAAGGTGCTAAAATCTCCTTAGCAAGGTTAGCTATAACATACCAAACGTGCAGCAAATTTATGGTAAAAACACCCTAAACAAAAGTAAGCAACTATCTAAAACCACAGAAAACTTGGAAAACTTTAGAAAACGAATAGCAATGTGCTAAAAACAAATACACTAGCAATAGCAGAGTGCTAAAATCACACAGATCACTTCAGCACAGCAATAGCAGAGTCGAACACTGTAGCAAATGTTTTGGCAAACACTCACAACACCCCTAGTGCTGTTGTAGTTTTGCAAAAGCAAGCCTTCTGAATTACTTTACAACATAAAGAAATGTAGTTTATATAATTTTGTGATTCCTGTATATTTCTTTATTGAAGACACTAACCAGTCTCACTGACTAACACAATAGAGGCTTTTGTAAATATTGATATCAATTAATGCATTAACATGGAAGCAGATCTTCATTCACTGTGAGCAAAATGGCTGATGGATTAATGATATATTTCCCATTGAATGACCTCTTTTCGTTATATAACTACCTCTATTCACTTTACTGATAGGTATTTAACATGTTACGTGTAGTTTTAACCTTAACCCTGCCTCATCTGCAGCAAGGTCATTTCTTTTTACCATAAATGAATTAAATATATTGATGACATTAAGTATATAAGTGTTACGCTGTGAAAAAGCTTCTAGAATCATCTGTTAGAATAGCTGGGTCCTGTTTGACCCACATAAATCTTTTTTTTTTTTTTTTGTTATGGGGAAACAAAGTTGATTGATTTTTCCACCAGTATTAATTGTTATTGACCCTTTTCCAGTTAAATTATGGTTATATTACTCCGCTGAGTGAAAGGAAGAAGAAATCCATCTCCATGTGCAAGAAGCATTTCATCCAGTGTTTTCAAAGCTCTGAATTTCTGGCACTGTGGAGTTTAATTATTTTCTTGGTGTGAAGCTGCTTCAGTGGATTGATCCTATCTGACAGTTACTGCAGCTGCGGGAGGTTTGATGTGTCAATATTTCTCTGCCTGTATTAACACTCCTCTCTGTACAGACATTAGTCAGGCCAATTAAACAGGTTCAAACACGGCTGATGTCTGGACCTTAAGGGAAAGTTCACTGTATGGAAATTTGCTGTTTATTTACACAACCTCAAAACATCCAAGGATAGCAAAATTTTGTTGTTTAGTAGAATATTAAAGTCTGCATGACCCTGAAGCTGCAACTGTTCTTTTTTTCTTTTCAGATTGTGCAGAAGTTCCTAGCCTTCTCAGCCTTCTATACTGTTGAGGTCAAAATTATTAGCCTCCTGTTTATCTTTTTTCCCCAATTAATTTCTGTTTAAGGGAGAGATAAGTTTTTCAACACATTTCTAAAAGTTTTAATAACTTATTTTTTTTTTAGGAGTTTTCACCTTTATTCACAGGACAGTGAAGATTTACAGACAGGAATGTGTTGGGAGCAGAGATAGGGAACAGATCGGCAAAGGACCTTGAGTCAGGAATCGAACTCGGGTTGCACCTGGGTAATATGTGACAACGCTATTCACATGATTCACATGTTATATTCACATGATAGCATCACACAGTTACTGCAGATTTGTCGGCTTCACATCCATAATGCAAATCTTCCATTCCACCACATCCCAACAGTGCTCTGTTGGATTGAGCTCTGGTGACTGTGGAGGCCATTTGATACAGTGAACTCATTGTCATGTTTAAGAAACCAGTTTGAGATGATTCGCACTTTATGACTTGGCGGATTATACTGCTGGAATTAGCCATCAGAACACTGGTACAGTGTGATCATAAAGGGATGGACATGGTCAGCAAGAATACTCAGGTATGCTGTGGCGTTGACTCAATGCTTAGTACTAATAGGTCCAAAGTGTGCCAATAAAATATCCCCCACACCATTACACCACCAGCAGCCTAAACCGTTGATACAAGGCAGAATGATCCATGTTTTTTTGTTATGGACGCCAAATTCTGACCCTACCATGCGAATGTCGCAGGAGAAATCGAGTATCATCAGACCAGGCAACGTTTCACCAATCTCCTTTTGTCCAATTTTGGTGAGCCTGTACCAATTGTAGCCTCAGTTTACTGCTCTTAGCTAACAGGAGTGGCACCCAACGTGGTCTTCTGCTGCTGTAGCCCATCCGCCTCAAGTTGTGCCTTCAGAGATGCTCTTCTGCATACCTCGATTGTAACGAGTGGTAATTTGAGTTACTGTTGCCATCTATCAGCTCAAATCAGTCTGGCCATTCTCCTCTGACCTCTGGCATCAACAAGGCTTGTGTGCCCACAAATCTGCCACTCACTGGATATTTTCTCTTTTTCTGGCCATTCTCATCTCCCCTGAAGATGGTTGTGCTTGAAAATCCTAGTAGATCAGCAGTTTCTGAAATACTCAGATTAGCCCGTTTGGCACCTACAACCACGTGCCACGTTCAAAGTCACTTAAATCAACTTTCTTCCCCTTTCTGATGCTCAGTTTGGACTGCAGCAAATCATCTTTACCAAGTCTACATGCCTAAATGCATTGAGTTGCTGCCATGTGATTGGCTAATTAGAAAATTGCGTTAACAAGCAGTTAGACAGGTGTAGCTAATGAAGTGGCACCTAATAAAGTATTTATACTGTAATAAAATACTTTGAATAATCTGTTGTGGCAAATCTAGTTAATGTGATAATAAAACTATAGTACTAAAGTAAAATTTTCCCAATACTGTACAATCTTATATACTGTATATAATATACCATATGCCACTGTTAACTGTAGTAAAAACTAAAATATACTACAGTATTTATTAGTTTTTTTTATCAGTTCACGGTTGATAATACTACAATATCTTGTAGCATTCATTAACAAAGAATACTTTACTACTTTTGTAGTGGTACTACAATACTACTAAAAATACTATATAATCCTGAGGTGTTTCAAATATACAACAGTATTTAACAAAGTTACTGTGGTACTTTTCACGTGGGCCTTTTTTTCACCATTGACTGTTATCTGAAAATGTTCACTACAGCCCCTCATCATTAGTCATATTTCACAAATAACTCCTTGTTATATTCAATTCACTTTTCTAAAGATGTTATCAACTTTCCCTTAGGAAACCAGTAGGCTACTCAAACTCATAGTATGAGACAGTCATTCACAAGCCTCTCTTCCTGTGATGCATTTCCCCATGATGCAAACTTACTTTACTCAAGGATATCATAGATTTTGGATGGAACATAGAACATCTGACTCAAACGGTTCTAGCACTGATTACCCCACCCCCCTCCCCCCAAAAACATCCTACAACAATACTGTAGCCTTCAAGTTCAGTAAGTTTAGTTTCTCTCTGTGAGCTTTGAGTTCCAGTATGTCGAGTCACCCTGTCCAGTTATTATAGGGATGTACTCAGGAATTTAATCACTAGAATTTATATAAAAAAAGTAATACTCAAGCTTTCTCAAGAATTTCTGGCATTTTTCTGTTGCAGCGATCATAAAAAGACATTGAGGTAATGAGTAACACACAAACATCAACTCATAATCTAAATCATTTTATTAATTTAAGTTAGGTAGAGACACTAAACATTGGAACCATGTTGTGTGCTCATCTATAGAGCACTCTTTAGGAAAGTTACAAAAGAGTATTTATGTCATACTGTTAACAAATGGCAAAAAAAATATGAAGAGGTAGAGATTTTAGGCTCATCACAGTCGGTGAAGAGAGGAAGCCTATTGGAATGTACTTTAAAATCATGTGTTTTGTCTTTTGCTGGCCTAAATGTAGAAAATGTGTGTGAAAAACTTGTTTAATGGTTCAGCTTTGCATACAGAAATAATAAGTGTACATTAAAAAACGCATCATATTCAGATTATGACAAGATCCTCGGGTTATTGACTGTAACTGGCGATTCATAAATGATTTATAAACTTCATGATGATTCCACAATGAAACGACCAAAAGTATTTTCAGCTGCTGCGCAAGTTTAAAATTGGTCACTTAATACTAAATATAATAATCAATGACATTAGATAAAAAGCAGGCCATCTCTTCAGATTGACCGTCGCTCTGGTATATTTACTTATACAAAATACCGTAAGACTCTGTAGATTATAAAGTAAAAAAAATAAACACTCCCTTCTCATCGGCAGCTGAAAAAATAAAAGACCAGCGGATTACCCACTTACACTTCTCATGACGTCAACAAAGAGAAATGTGTGTTTGTGTGTGGGGGGATAATGCAAAATATTTCATCTACTGTATAACATCACATGGTGCAGAACTGGGCTCTTTCAGACACATGATCTCCTGGCTTTAAATGGATTGGGGTTGGCGTTGTGCCACATTGAACTGTGTAGATAATGTCGGCAGTGTAGAAGAAAGTAAATACAGTGCATGTCTACACACAAACAAAACAAAACCAAAAAAGTGACAAGAATTTACTGTTTGTACAGTAACATACTGTATAGTTTCACAAAGACGCTAGATAATGCTGGTGACTACATTACGTAAATAGTTAATTACTGAATAGCTCATGTATGATTTCAAAACTATTGACACAGTATATAGATGGATGGTTTGATTAAACAAACCTTTAAAAAAGACACACAACATAAAAATCAACAAATAAATCCTTAGTGTAGTACACAGCTTTCTTTGTTCCAGAGGAACAATATGGTAAACCTTTGCATCTGCCAAATGCAAGTGCACCAGTCTAAAAAAACTCAGTCTTTTTTCTTCCTTCTGCCCTCTCAGTGGTCTTATCCTCATGCGGGTTAGAAAAATACCCTTGTGGGTTAAAAAATGGCACCCTCTAGATCCCGTTCTTGGCCTCGTTGTTGTTCATCGCCTCTTTTCTTTGAGCCAGGAAGGGGTACATACACTTGTCAGCACCAAGGAACCGGTACATGCACACGATTGCTTCAAACGGCAAAATGCTGGAAAACAAAAATGGACGCAATTAAGTTTTGACAGTTCTTGATGAAGCAAAAAGTCATGTTTTTAGGACCATCAATATTGAGCTAAATTAGTCTCAATAATAATTCACTTTAAAAAAAAACAATGTTCACATGGGTAGACAAATTCACATGCATAAAACTATGACTGCGTCTGAAATCGCATACTTCCATACTATATAGTATGTTAAAAACAGTATCTGAGCTGAGTAGTGTGTTCAAACTCTTAGAATTCAAAAAAAACCTTATACAAGAAGTACCCGGATGACCTCCTACTTCCTGCGAGACTCTTTCTGGATCTTATCTTATGATGTACTGCGACCGAATTCATGAATGGGAGTAAAGTAACTCAACTGACACGGGTAGGTCACGTGATCATGACAAAATGGCGGATGAAGTTCCAAGCATACTACTTACATTCATGATTGGTATCCATGTAAACGTTCTCACTTAGAGAAACAAAGGCTTGATCCCAATTCTACCCCTTAGCCGTTCCCCTTACCCCTCGTTTTGCGCGTTCACGTAAAAGGGGTGGAAGTGTCCCAGTTCTCTAGCTTGAAGATGTAGGGTTAAGAGGAAGGCTAGATAGACCTTGAAACAGATTTTTTAAGACCACTCTCGAAACCAAGGGGTTTCAGAAAACCCCTGTCAGAAAAGTCTAGTGGCTGGAAATGACCTTTTTACAGTTTCTGCTATAATGTTTATGTTGTTTTCATGTGTTTACATAGATCAATATGGCCACAGTGCAAATGCACAGTACAGTTACGATCTTATCGCCATATTATATCGTTATGATGACATGATATCGTTGCCTTTAGTGATTTCCAAAATACAAATAAATTGCATAACTAAAATAACTACAGCAGTCACCATCTTCCATCTCATATGAAGTAAGAGCTTGTGATGACTTGATGATGTGTGCAGGTGTTGTAGTGCTGTCCCATTTCTTAGGGGTAAAATTTGAAGCTCTTCCCCTTATCAATCTGTGTCAAGGGACAAGGGCAAGGGATAAAATTTTTTAATTTTGATTGGACCAGAAAGAAGCTAGACTTTAACCCTTAAGCTGCGGTATCATATTTGAAAAAAATGAAACTGACTGTTTGAAAATAATCCATCAGTGTGGTTTGACAGCTGGACATAATGCAGAGAATGCGTGCTTACAGTATGGGTGTGTCTGTGTGTGGGTAATGTGTATGAGAGAAAAAGACAGATATGACAACAAGATGCATCTACAATATGTAGAAGTTTAGCAAGTGATACAACTCACGTGGCATAGTTCAAACAGAACTAGTTTTGAACGAATGTTGTGATAATGTCTCATGACGGGGATCACACACCAGATGAGAAGTGTGAATTAACAACTTTAGGTTTTGCACACTGGGCAGGAATATTCTATTTGTTAATACTGTTTTTAAATGTAAAACTACGCAGATGGCGATCTGTGGCACGGCTGGAATTTGAGGTCCTGACTGTCCAAAATATGTGGCAAATTTGCGGCAACTAAACAAAATAAAAAATGTGAACTCCACAAAATGTTGTGACAATTGCATTAAATTAAGCAATCCCACAATCACAAAATCTTGGAGGGTTTGATATGTAAATATTTTGTGCATGTGAATTTGGCTTTATGGATGTGTTCATCGTATTTTTGACATTAATTTTCCTTGAGGCTAATTTAGCTCCATACACTCATACATACCTTTTCATAAAGTTGACCATGTATACGATGCGAGGCGTGCAGATCATGGGCTGGTCTGTCAGGATGGCCCTCATAGCCTGTTTCACACAGAACTCTGGTCTCAGCGGAGGGAGAAACGGCTCGATCTCTTTCCTGACCCGCCCAGGAGAAAGAAAGGAAGGAGAAAACACGATGATTAAGAGTGGTCTTTGTTGAGAAAAAAAAAGAGAAAAAAGTGCTGCGCCAGTCAGAGCGAGTCATTATTGAGTGGAAACAGATCCAGCATGCAGCGTCTATTCAAGTGGAAGGTGCTATTGTGCGTGTGAAAACCCAAGCTGACAGTGACATGAGAGGCCACAAGCAAAGCTACCCTGACTGTTGTTAAGCAATGTCTACTAGAACTAGATACTCATTGTATCCTTCGCTCCTTTAGTGGCCGTCTGAAACCCAATCGTGACATTTGGACGGCTGCTTTCTTTTACCTTATTCTGCATCCTCTGAACATGCCCGTGTCCACCAGGTAAGGACACACCAGCGTCATCTTGATACCGTCCTTCTCCGAAGCCTGGATTTCGTGGCTCAGGGACTCATGGAAGCCGATGGCACCAAACTTGCTAGCGCAGTAATCCTAAAACCCCAAGGAGAAACAGAATTTGGTGAGGCCTACCTGAGGCACTTTTCCTGTATAACTGCATGGGAGCACCAGTGGTCTTATTAGGGACCGAGCACCGAAACGGTGCGTAGGCCCTATTGGAATTGCTCCGTTTATTCTTCTTCTTCTTCTTCTTCTTCTTCTTCTTCCGCGGAATGAATCGCGGTTTTGAGGGGCTAAACATGCCCGAAAACTCACGCAACTTCGCAAACGCCTCAGAAGTGGCGAAAATTTACGTTTGTTATGGGCTTCGGAAGTGGCCGTGGCAAAATGACTCGACAGCGCCACCTAGAAAAATTAAACGGACAAGCCCCCGATCCACGAATCACGCACATGCACGAAAATTGGCACACACCTCAAACATGCCAAAACATACGAAAAAGTCTCTTGGAGCCATATCTCAAACCCAACAGGAAGTCGGATATTTTTAGCTTCCTGCGGCGAAAAAGTGGCGTTTTTGCCATTTCCAGGCGTTGTATTTTAACGAACTCCTTCTAGGGATTTTATCCGATCGACACCAAAATTGGGTTTTGTCATCTAAAGGCCTTGGCGATGTTAAATTGCGAAGCTTTAGAGTTTTCATCGATGGGCGTGTCCATGGCGGCCTCGCAAACTTTGACGATTCGCCACAAAACAGGAAGTCGTTATAACTCTGGCATGCATTATCAAATCTGGCTCAAAATTCACACGCTTGATAAGCGTCCTCACCCGAACACGTTTACATTGCCAATATCCAGATACAGTTACAGCGCCACCTGCTGGCCACAGGAAATGACATGATTTACGGAGTAACAAACTCCTCCCACAAATTTTTTCTTATCAGCACCAAAATTGGGTTGTGTTATCTGAAAGCTGTAGCGATGATATATTGTGAAGATCTAGAGTTTTCGCAGAGGGGCGTGTCCGTGGCGGCATGACAAACCTCAATGCTTCGCCATGGAACAGGAAGTCCTTATAACTCAACCAAACAATGTCCGATCTGCCTGAAACTTCACATGATTGATAAACGTCCTCTCCTGAACACATTCACATAACAATATTGAAGTGGGCGTGGCAAAATGACTCGACAGCGCCACCTATAAAAATTAAACAGACGAGCCCCCGATCCACGAATCACGCACATGCACGAAAATTGGCACACACCTCAAACATGCCAAAACATACGAAAAAGTCTCTTGGAGCCATATCTCAAACCCAACAGGAAGTCGGATATTTTTAACTTCCTGCGTCAAAAAAGTGGCGTTTTTGCCATTTCCAGGCGTTATATTTTAACAAACTCCTCCTAGGGATTTTATCCGATCGACACCAAAATAAGGTTTTGTCATCTAAAGGCCTTCGCGATGTTAAATTGTGAAGCTTTATAGTTTTTGTCGATGGGCGTGTCCGTGGCGGCCTCGCAAACTTTGACGATTCGCCACAAAACAGGAAGTCGTTATAACTCAGGCATGCATTATCAGATCTGTCTCAAAATTCACACGTTTGATAAGCGTCCTCACCCGAACACGTTTACTTGCCAATATCCAGATACAGTTATAGTGCCACCAGCTGGCCACAGGAAATGACATGTTTTACAGTGTAACAAACTCTTCCCACAAACTTCATCGTATCAGCACCAACTTTGAGTGGTGTTATCTGAAAGCTCTAGCGATGATATATTGTGAAGATCTAGAGTTTTTGCAGAGGGGCGTGTCCGTGGCGGCATGACAAACCTTAACGCTTCGCCGTGGAACAGGAAGTCCTTATAACTCAACCACACAATGTCTGATCAGCCTGAAACTTCACATGGTTCATAAAAGTCCACTCCTGAACACATCCACATAACACCATTGAGTCTGTCATAGCACCATCTGCTGACAAAAGGCAGTTTGGCTTATAACTCAGCCAAACAATGTCCGATCTGCCTGAAACTTTACATTGTTGATAAGATTCCACTCCTGGCACATCTACATGCCAATCTTGAGTCACAGTTATAGCGCCACCTGCTGAGAAGAGGAAGTTTGGCATAAATCTGCGGTTTTCTCAGATTTTTTTAATATATCAGCCTAATTTTTACTGTTCGCTGTTCTCTGTCATCCTGAGGCCACCGGGCGGCGGTGAGCCCGGGTGCGAGGTCCCTATCATCGCTGCTTGCAGCTTTAATTTATAAAACGTTGCACAAAAAAACATTTGCGAAATTGTTTTTAAAGTGTGATTCAGAGAAAACATTTGCATATGCCAATCTTGAAAATTATCCAATTATCTTGAAATGGTGTGCTATCAGATTTCCGCCTTGTAACCAAGATATAAAACATAATATTGTAATTAACATTCAAGAAATAAAATAATTAACATAAAAGATGCACGAGCTAGTATCTGTTTTTTACTGCTATAGAATGAGGAGCACAAAGAAAATAAAAGCTTCAATTAAAAAAGAGCTATCCTGCTTTAAAGAATCACTTGACATGCTATTACAACTAAGAAGAGTTTTTGAAGCGAAAGTGGATTGTTATGCAATGGCCAAGTCAATCCCTAACCTGAATCCGATTAAGCATGCAAGGGAAAACTGATGGGAAAATGCCCCAAGAACAAGCTGGAACTGAAGACAGTTTCAGTAGAGGCCTGGCAGGGCATCACCAGGGGAAAAAACCCAGTGTCTGGTGATGTCTATGTGTTACAGACTTCAGACTGTAATTTACTGGAAAGGATTTGCAACCAAGTATTTAAAAGTGAAAGTTTGATTTATGATTATTATTCAGTCCCATTACATTTGGTCACTTAACTAGTGGGAGGCACAAATGCAAACTGTTGTAACTCCTACAACGTTCACCGTTCACGGATGTAAATACCCTCAAATTAAAGCTTACAGTCTGCAGTTAATGCACATCGTGTTTTTTTATTAAATATTCCCCCCAATTTCTGTTTAACAGAGAGAAGATCTCTTCAACACATTTCTAAACGTAATAGTTTTAATAACTCATTTTCTAATAACTAATTTATTTTATCTTTGCCATGATGACAGTAAATAATATTTTACTAGATATTTTTCAAGACACTTCTATACAGCCTAAAGTGACATTTAAAGGCTTAACTAGGTTAATTAGGTGAACTAAGCAGGTAAGGGTAATTAGACAAGTTATTGTATAACGAAAGTTTGTTCTGTGTAGACTATCGAAAAAATGTATAGCTAAAAGGGGCAAATAATTTTGTCCTTAAAATGGTTTTTAAAAAAATGTAAAACTGCTTTGATTGTAGCCACAAAAAAACAAAACAAAAAAACAAATAAGAAAAAAAATACTATCAGACATACTGTGAAAATTTCCTTGCTCTGTTAAACATTATTTAGGAAATATTTAAAAAAGAAAAAAAAATCAAAGGGAGCTTATAATTTTGATATATAGATTTTGTGTGGATATATATTTGTGTAGAAATATAACTGACCAAAATGTTGAAATGCTGAGGTCTCTATTTTCATTTTAATTTAGATTTATTAGGATTATGATTGTTTATTGTAGATTTTACATCTTAAAAAAATCAAGAAGTTACAAATTTTCTCATTAAATTTTTTATTTTTTTTTAAACAAAACCAATAACAACTTGGAATAAACGGTGTAGCCAACAGAATGCGAGTAAAGTGTTCTCAACATTAGGCTATTAGAAGGTCAGTTTAATTTTGCAAAAACTTATATTTCCTAAACTATTCCCTATTTTAAAATAATCTCTCACTCTTTATTGTTTATAATAAATTCGGTGTGCATACACCTCTTTTATTAGTTTTTCAAATAGTTGCAGTACTACGACTTTGCCACAAGAGCGTACATCTGCTTAGACTTTACCTGTGTCACAAATGGCACACTATACATTATGCACTCATGCACTATGTACTTATGCACTTACACACTCAACAGCATAGTACATGTATGTAGTGTCGTCCCAAATGGAGCACAATTGTTTTTTTTACTAAGCAGAAATTTAAACCGCTTCCCTGATGAAGTTTGACGGTTGCCAAATCAGTGAAATAAATGGCCAAACTACCAAATAATACCAGCCATGCATATAACCGCATTCACTATCGGGATGCGCTATAATCCCTCTTGTACGAGAATTTTGCTTTCACTATCCAAAATAAATAAAGTTATCCAACATGTGCGCCCAATAGCTCCGCCCTTTCCGCTACATGAGCAAAGCCTCGGTCGTTGAGTGCGTGAAGTGTCCATCATTCCACACTTCATTTTACCAGCTGAATGAGTGCATCATCTGGGTAATTAAAGTGAACTATTTATTTTTAGAGTTTTCAGTGTGAACGCACTACTTACATTTGCAAAGCCTCGGTCGTTGAGTGCGTGAAGTGTCCATCATTCCACACTTCATTTTACCAGCTGAATGAGTGCATCATCTGGGTAATTAAAGTGAACTATTTATTTTTAGAGTTTTCAGTGTGAACGCACTACTTACATTATTTACACAACAAAATGGTGTAGAATAGTGCATAAGTATGCGATTTGGGATGCAGCTTTTGTCATCCTTTTCCACCTTAAAGAGCACCTATTTTACCCCTTTTTCAAAATTTAAGATAAGTATTTTGTGTCTCTAGAATGTGTCTGTAAAGTTTCAGCTTAAAACACCATCAGATTATTTGTTATACCTTTTCAGAATATCTAAATTTTCAGCTCTGAGCGCATTGTTTAGTTGAGCGCATTGTAGCTGTATTTGTTGCCTGTGCCTTTAATGCTAGTTCTCCCTCCACGTTCCCTGTCAGAGTATGTCTCCGTTTACTTCTGCGTCAGATAAACAGCACAGTGACAGACATGAAGGCAGCAGATCTCATGTAACGTTTGAAAAATACTACAGTAAGAACTTTTCCCAATGATTTTTTGATGTGGTTGTTGAAGAGTTAATTCAAGCTTTTTTGCAATGATGAGTCACACACAATGTCGTTACAAAGTTTACACACACACAGACACACACACACACAGTGTGCACGTTTAAATTTGCACTGTTTTTGCACGACAAACGTGACAGGATACACGTTAATATCCACTGCTGTATGGATATCCATTATGTTAAATGTACAAAATAAACCCGATTTAACGTCCACAAACAGGGATTGAAGCGTCTTCAATTATAATAGTACTGACATGCGGCTGCGGTAATGAATTTAATAGATTTTTCCATCTGTACTTTATTACAAACATGCACTGTTTTAACAACGTTTTAAAGTAGTAATACTAATTCTTGCACACATTTGATGATGATTGAGGATCTCAGTGAGCCGAAAATATCTTTTAATCCCAGTTGTTTTGCGCATGTCCTAGATTGTTGATATGATTATAAGCGTTACTACAGAGACATTTTAATATGTGTTTGTCCTACACCACATTGCAGTGAACCTCAAAATGGTAGTGATTTGGATCCTATTTTAATGTCAGGAAATAAAAAAAGAGACTTATTGTTTTTATATCACCCCAATATGACTGTGGACACTATACCTACACACAGTTCTGTTTAAACAGCTAAAAAAAAAGGGGTTTTAGGTGCCCTTTGAAGACATTATGACATTGCTGTGGGTTTTAGCGTACACACACGAAGATCAAATCTGAGTTGATGCACATTTTATAAATGAGGCCCCAGGATCTATGGTTTCATTAGCATTCTTCTACTGCATGTCCTGTATGAACTACAGGTAGAGCGGCGGTGGAGGGTTTTGATGTGGTTGGCGGTGGACGGGATCTTCCGAATGGAGTGGGCAAACACAGATGCGTTTAGATAAACACTCTAGAATAAAGGGGCTCACAACGGCTTGAGTCACTCTAATAATGCAAACCATAAAACGTTGTATTCAAGGAAACATAATAGGTCAGACAGTGTGACTGGGCTTCTGGAAGCCTTTTGAAGTGAGAGTAAAGATGAGGGCTTGTAAAACAGAAGTGCACGTACAGCTAACAAAACTAAAAAGGTAATGTTTCCCCCAAAAGGGCTGCTGGGAAAATGACACCACTTTGGCTGGCGGTGAAAGAAGAGGACTGTACTTGTGCTTTATTCAAAACTCTGAGAGATCCCGCATATAGATGGGCTTTTTTAGCAGTGATGGACTGGAAGTTTTTTGTTTTGTTTTTTACTTTAAAAGGTATATTTATCAGTATTTTGATTGAAGAGCATTTACTGTAGAAAACTTTAGTTACATTTTATTTTAAGATACAATTCTTGCTATTATTAAACCCTTAATTATGAATTTTGCCTTAAACTCTTAAACTCTTACAGCAATAGCTCTAAAAATCATCATTAACTCACTCTTTACATTTATGTTCCAAACCTTTACTCATTTCTTTTGTTGAACACAAAAGATTACATTTTGATTAAGTTAAAGGAAACAGTTAATAGTATGGATGCCAATGGTTACAGGTTTTCAGCCTCTCCAAAATATTTTATTTTATGTTCAACAGAAAAAAGCAACTCTAAAAGGTTTGGAGCCACGTGAGCAAATTAATTTCTTTTTTGGGTGAACTATCCCTTTAATTTGCTGGTTGTTAAATATTTAATAATGTAGTAGTAAGGTATTAGGTAGGATTAGGCATGTAGAATAAAATAATTTAGAATATGTACTAATAAAAAGCCAATATCATAATAATAGGCAAGCAATAAGCCACTAATTAATAGTGAGAAACCTTGACTTCACCACACTTTTATTCACCTTTTACTTGTTCAAAACTTACAGTATTTGTTTCTTTATTCTGTTGAACACAAAAGATGATATTTTGAAAAATGCTGGTATCTGACACCTGTAGTAATAATGTTTCTACAATGGAGGTTTAGAGGTCCCAGCAACCAGCAGTTTTTAAAATGTATATTTATTTTGTTCAACATATGAAAAAAAAAAATCCAAGGTTAAAAACCAGATGAGGGAGAATAAATGATGGTATTTTGGGTTAACTGTCTATGTGTGAACTTGAACATTGTACAATTCTAATGCCAAATTTTTGGATTTATCATTGTAAGCGGAAATCATACTTGGAGATATGCTATAGCACATAATAGATAGTATGACTACATAGTTCAATATGAAAACTTATCACATTATATGTTATTTCGTTATTGCATTGTCTGTTTGTATTGGTCGTCTGTTGTATTAGTCAACACACAATTACACAAGTATTGTCTTTATTATTTTTTATTTTCTTTGTTTCATGGAATATTTAGTTAGTTTCACTTGTTTGGATACTTGAATTATCATAAATTATCACTACTGTTATCAGTGTATGACAACTTTTGGTAATAAAAAACATTTTTTTTTTTGAAACTCAAGTGGGAATCAAGTACACTGTAAAAAAGCTTGGTTCCACTCAATCAATTGGTTTTGGGACAATATTACAAATTTAAGTGGATTGAACATAAAACAACTAAGTTGTCTCATAAAAATTCTTTTTACACAAGAATTTCAGCTGTTTCAGCTCATTTTCAATAAGTAGTTTGAAAAAAAAACTGCAAAAATATTTTTTTGAGTGTACTTCTGTACATTAAAAGGGATAGTTCACCCCAACTTTAAATTTTTTGACTCACCCTTGTCAAAAACCTGTTTAAATTTTTCTTCTGTTGAACACAAAAGATGATATTTTGAAGAAAGCTGGATACCTGTAACCATTGACTTCCATAGAGTTTTTTTTTTCCACTATTGAGGGTAGTGGTTACAGGTTTACATAATTTTCAAACTATTCATTTGAGTTCAACAGAAAAAAGAAATTCATAAAGGTTTGGCACCATTTAAGAGGCAGTAAATTGTGATGTTACACTTTTTGGTAGGCTATTCCATTAACCCAAGCAAAATAAAAAAGGCTTTTGTACCCATTTTTTGTGTATCTGTTCTTTTACAAGTTATTTTTTATCAAAATATTGATTTGTGTCCAGTGCTTCCCATACATAGACTTTACTTGGGCGGGCCACCCAGGTATATTAACGGCAGCCTAAATTTTGTGACCTGTCTTTTGTACTATAATTAACATCACTTTACAGTTTTTATATCCGCCCAATATAAACAAACATCCGCAATCGATTATGCAGTGGAAAATCTTCTCTCGTTTACCTGTTGCGTACTGTGTGCACAAGACCTGTTAACACTCCCACAGACAGTCTTAAGTGCTCTGCAGATTCACAGAGACGTGCTATTTTGGGTCTTAAAAATGTTTTTCGGCCAAGGTTTTTTAAATCTGGGATTTAACTTTGCTTTTGTCTTCTATAGCTCATATGCATTTTTGCATGACCTTTTAACTTAAGGCTACATTCGCTTTGCTTCGCAGCTAATTGCATTAAATAATTCATTTTTTTAATCTAAACAGAAAAGAAAACTTTGCTATATACTCGACAAAGAGGATAAAATGACTGGTATAAACTAGCTGCAAAATATATGTACACCATTAGTAATGGTTAATTAACGCGTTTGCCTTATTTAAATAATCTACAGGTTTTAATCATGTAATTGTGATCATTTTTAGAAATACTGTATGTTATTCCTTTTTCTGTAATGTATTTCTCATTTGCTGATTATTTTATTAATTAGATGATGTTAATATATCACATAGGCTATACATATCTAAAATGCTTTGGCATTCTAGTTTGCTTTGACCTTGGAAGAGAGAGATAAGCAGATTTTACCAATCAATGTGTGGACAGGGCTCCTGAATGGCATAAAATTAAGAGAAATAGTGGATTTCTTTTTTATTTCAACATATTATGTCTTTTTTTACTTTAACCCATTGAAAAGAAACCGTGTATAACAGTGTCATAATAAACACAAGTATTGTTAAAAATTAGATTATGTTTTGTTTGTTGCATATAGTTACTATTTATGTGATGTAAGTAAATGAAGTGTTTCAATCCAGCGACCACCGCAAGTATATTTTAAACCTGTTGGAAGCACTGGTGTACCTCATCCACCACTGCTTTTTAGGCTGCTCCACAAAACAGGTTTAATTATAAAAATATTCTGCAGCAGGTAGACCCAAAGAAACCTCAGAGCAACTCTCAATGTTAGCGTGCTCCTTAATTGGCATGAAGCACTCGGCGTGCTGTGTGCCGTGCTGAATTTCCATGCCCAGGCGAGCCAATGTCCTGAGACTCTCTAAACATGCTCTCTTTTTTATTTCAGACTGCCAATAGATTTATGCGATGGATGCAATGTACTAACCTCCACACCAGCTGTGCTGAAAAGGCCCAGTGAACTGGCAACGGTCACAATATGGCCATGGTTCATCTCTAGCATCTTGGGAAGAAATGCCTTGGTGGTCTGGAAGAGGAAGAGAGAGGGAAAAAGAAGGGGGGTGGGGAGAAATAAAGACAGTTATTTTGCTGTTGCTGTTCATCTCTGCCAAAGCCCTTTGATCCGTTCTTTTTTTTCCTCCTTCTCCTCCCCAACTAATAATTCACTGAGACTAAACACTCATCCTGCTGGGGGAGTTTAGAAACACAATTCCATTACAGTCTTAAAGGCCATTTACAGGGAGCTTGCGTTCCCCGTGCACTTAAGAGATTAATTTATGTACGCCTCGATTTGTTTTGGTAGTACTAGTTTTTAACAGAGTTTTCATTTCTGCCATGGAGGTTTAACTTGGACGGTAAGCGAACTACTTTAATGGGTGAATTATTGCACAGAACCTCGGGGTGGTTTTATATTAGTCTGAAATGGCTTATTAAAGTGGTGAAAAGACCACTTGCGAGTTAACAACAAGTGGTTTGTCTGTGGTTTCCTCTTTTCCCACAATGAGTTGGTCCCAAGAGTGGAATCTCAGTATCAAGAGCACAAAGCCGGAGCGGCGTACTCACTCACCACTGTCACCACAATATGGCTCATGACCACAACAACACCGCACTGGGTCAACAAAGACTGGAAACAAACACCACCTTTTTAGCCTGGATCATGCATTAGCATTGGAATGGTTAAAGAAACAGCTCATCCAAAATTAATTTACCAAATTACTAAATCGTAAAAAAACAATTGCAAGTACAAAGCATATAGAAGTACACCCCTTTCTCACAAATCTATATTTTAAATTCATATTTCTTTAATAGAAAGCAATACAATATTATTTTTGTGCATGTGCATTAGATTAGTCAGTACTGATGCCAAATCTGGAGCTTATCTAGCAAAATAACTTATGATCTAAAAACTAGTTTTAAAAAGAGGGGAAAAAATCAAGATGCAAAAAACATTTAAAAAATGTGTAGAAATTTTGTAGGTTGTATTTTTTATTTATTTATTTGTTTGCAACATTTTGCTTAAATTTAATTGAATTATCTTTAAAAAATGTTAAATATATTTGGTGACTAGAATATTATTGAATAAATATATTTGTTTAATAGATCTGTTTTGTTTAAATGCACTTAAATGCATAGTATCATGAGCAGTGTTCACTGATATGTATACCCCAAGTGCCCAAACATGACATGTTTGAAATAAAGCAGAAAGCACACATAAATTATGAGACTTGTATAATGAGCACAGCACTGTGAATGTAAATGTGCACACTATACTGACACTGAGGAGAAGAAACTGTAATAAAATGTATTATTTTTGTTTTATGCATGCTCAAATGTAGTCTAATAGCTTGATACTATTCCGAATTGAATTACCAAAGGCATATGGTCTGATTTAAGGAATTTGTTTTCTGCAATTTTCTGGACTTTTTGGGACCATTGCTGTCTTTGGAAGATGAGGAAGACTGTGTTTCAAAGATGAATGAAGATCTCGGATTGGAGCGAAATGAGGGTAAGTAATACATAACATCATTTTCATTTTTGGGTGAACTAACCCTTTAAAACATAGAGAATGAATCCATTTACTCGGCTTATACTAACTGAAGGCTGATGGACTACATTTGTTAATTTTATTAATCTGCTTTGTCATCCTGCCTGCCTGTTATTGACATTTTTTCCATGCAATGAATCAGTGTCATCTTCCACTTTTGCCTGATCCTAGCTGGACAAAAGACAAAGAAACACCCTTCACACAAGTAAGCTTCATCTTCTATTCTCTTCAGACCCAGGGGAAGTGAGGGGGTGGACACAATAATGATGAAAAACATGACCGGTGTCACCCGTTTACTGCTCTCTAAGAGATGACTTGCGGCACAGAACAGCCTGTAGCTTTATAGTCAATCCTCAATGAAACACGAAACATGCTATGAAAAAGAAAAAAGCATGTTAGAGCCAAGATCAACAGAGCCCCTTCCAGAGGCTTTTCAATGATATCACCATTTATAAACAAGCTCAGTAAAAATGGACCATGGCCATGCTTGAGAATGGTACCATCTTGTACGGTACTGTACACATTTCACATTTTTGCCAACTTTCTTAACACACCATTTTGACATGCTAAAGTATTGCACTGGAATCTCTCAAATTCATGATCACTGACTTCAGTCTCATGAGACAGGCCAGTCGTGCATTGGAGTGCTGAAGTCCACATGCTACACATTTAATCCCTAATGTTAAGAGTAAACTGTGTATTTTTCCAGGGCATTAAGTGTAAAATTGCTCTTAATATTCCCCTTATTTTTGGGGGGTTCCTTTAAGGGAGAAGACTTGGATGAGTTTGAAGCTGTACTCGTGCCTTGCATGCCAAACTCATGGTAAGTATGCGTGCAAATGAAGCATTAGGATAGATTGGGCTTGTAGTAAACATATGCCAACATCTTCCAATTACTGCAATACACAATATTAAACTTTTATTTTGAGCGTATGGGCAAGGTGCTGCTGCCACTGAGATGGATTATACTACCATCATACTAGACAGAAAGCAATGATTCAGGCAATTAAAAGTCTGGTAGGTTTGGCGTAGCCTTCGCTTGATTGCACACCCTTCACTGTCCCCTGATACAGACCCTGGTGCACAACTCTTAATGAAAAAAATTAACGACATGTCGAAGGCAACACATACCTTTAGATCTTTGATTGGTCAACTTGGTAGTGGTGATGAGTGTGGGCTGGGCTGAGATCCATTTTAGTGTTTAATTCGGACCACTGAATGGATAAATTGATTTTGAGTTTACGTTATGATTAAACTTGTTGAGCGTTTGCCGGGTCACACCTGTTTTCCCTGAATAAGTGTGAGTTTTAGCTACTTTTCTGCACATGCAAAGAACCTAAACACAGTGGAGCATACATACCCCACTACCTACTAGCAATTTCGTAAGTGTCAGAGGTATAAAAGCTTACAACAGTGTCAGGTACATGCAAGGCACATTATGCTAGTGGGGTACGGAAATCACTCAACGCTAAAGTACAAATCTTGCTTAATCTGAGCCATTAATTAAGCGAAATGAAAGACAGACATTCATTACAATTAGAAAATGACATCATGTAAGTTACAAAATACATTTACTTTAAATTAGTAAGTACTAGGGCTGGGCAATATGGCAAAAATGCAGTCTCGATAATTAATTTCCATATTGAACAATAAAGATATATATTTCAATAGAAGTTGTTAATGCTTCCAGATTTAAAAGAGTACCCTAAAAATGACTGAAGCCACAAAAATTAGAGGGTCTATTAAACGGCATAACATATTTTCTTCCGTTAAATTTTTGGTGGTCGAAAATTCAATACATCGGTAATATTATGATGACCCTTTATTTGTCACAACACTGTTACATGCAGTGAAATTGGACTAACATTGATTACCCATTTGCCAATATCAACCCTAATATCACCAATTAAACCTAACCATAATCATGTTTAGCTACTTCCCTACTGTTGAATTTGACCAGTCAGGCTCCTAAGCTAGTAACGTCGGGCTTGATTTTGGTCAAGTAGCAGGGCTTTACCAAAATCAAACCTAACATAACCAGTTCAGGCCATTGACCATTAGTCTATGACCTCCAATAACCTCTGAACTTCCACAAACGAGTAGAAATGGCTAAGAATCTTTGTAAAAGCCCAATCTGCTTCGGAATGAGGGGGCTGCCACTGATGTGGGCATGCCCTTGCTGACCTCTCAGACACAAAATGTGTGAAACCGAACAGAAGTTCATGTCTTAATTCATAGCTTCCGTAATTGCTTCTCAGCGCCTGAGTTTACGCTAAATTAACTTCCAACAGCAGAAAGCTTCCTTGGCCCTTGCAGTGGTTCTATGCCTG
This sequence comes from Danio rerio, assembly GCF_052040795.2. Classification (NCBI taxonomy): domain Eukaryota; kingdom Metazoa; phylum Chordata; class Actinopteri; order Cypriniformes; family Danionidae; genus Danio; species Danio rerio. The sequence continues at coordinate 15,013,516 of NC_141044.1, forward strand.
TTGTGCTCTCTAATTGATACAAGCTCAAGTGCATCGCTCCTCACAAAGCTCTTCACAGCTGCCGTGTCAGCCTGGATTAGTGATAATGTTTGACCAATAGGAATATGCACAAATATTGTTGCACAGAAAAGCCCAGATGGCCGTTAATTAGAAGAAAATGGACCGACCCGAAAATTGTAGCAAAGCATTGGCCAGATTGATGTACAGCCCTCAGACTCTAATGCCTGTAGAAAATGAAGCGAGGGCTAATTGATACACTGTTACTGTAATGCCAATGTCTCATTAAAATGTGGCGCGAGATCTGCGGAATCAGTTCGAAAGCCACAGTCAAAATGAACCCTTCGACCTTACTCAAATCAAGCCATAGTGGGAGTTCTGCAAAATATGAGCAGCCCCAAGGCAAATAATGGCTACAGGTGCATTGGCCTTCATCAAGACCATCTAAAACTACTCAAGTAAGACCCTTCTGCCTGGCTGCTTCCTTTCTCCTGGTCTAGCAGGAATGCAGGCTGGAGAACTTGGCTCATGTCGTTTGGCATCTTGTCAAGCTGATCCCTAGACAAGAAAGCAATTGTCACATAAGTGGGTCAGGCAGCAGCTCCCCATTACCAGCAAGCTTGTGTACAAGACTCTCTTTCCCTTGATGCTTTTCTCTTGGGACAGGCCTGAGTCTTTCGCTTCAGCCACGCTCACTTAGCAACTAGGAGGCTTTCACAGACACCACTGTGCCCAGGTGTGGAATGCACCTCTCACGTATCGCCTATTATGGGGTCAACATCAGAGAGAAAGGAAGAAGCTTATTCTGTTCGGCTCTCTTAAATCTGACAAGGCATTAAATCTGAACATTTGCATTACTTAAACTTCTACCTCGCCAAGTACCAGTCAGTCCTCCACAGTGCTGCTCCTACCAGCTATTTTAAAAAGCCTCTGATAGGGCTCAGTGGTGAGGTCCTGGGACTCAATTGCAGCTGTAAGAGTGGATGGAGCACAGACAGCCTGGAAGAGAACTGCTCTGAGATAATGGCCTCACTTCCTATTGGCTCCTCCACTTTTGTTACATTCCCACCATGCTTTCCAACAAAATAAAGATGATGTCCATCTGGAGTTTGCCCTTTCTCGCCTTAAGAGTTACGAAACACGGCAGAGCGTTGAAATGAAGGCGCTGAACCGGCTGCCAGGTCATGTTTGAGACTCTTTAAGAGGATGACATCGACCTGTTGTGAAGACAAGCTTAAGAAACTTCCCTGTGGCCAAAGGAATGAGATCAAGATTTGAAAGGAGGCGGCTTAAATTCTCATACCATTAATAGATCTGAAATGTATTAAAGCAAAAATGCAGAACAGCTTTTTTAATTTATATTCTGTCAAGCTATGAGTAAGAAATTGACAAGCGAATGTCAAATTTTTGCATATTTTAGACAGCTTTAAGAAGGCTTGAAGAGCTTTCTCATCTTTGTTGCAGCATATCTAAAAGTAGTAGTAGAGCTGTAATCGGGCCATAAAAATTAGGTCCGATAGGGCCCGAGCCCGACAGAATTCGGCTTCTTTTCACAATCTGGCATTAGGATGACTGCTGAATATTAAAATAATAGCCTAATGCCAACATTAGCCTGTATACCCTGTCTACATTATGATTTTATGGTTTAATTAATATTTATTTATAATTTTAAAAACCCTTTACTCGCCAAGATTAGGCTAAGTTTTTTTTTTTTTTTGTAGAGGAATATTATTTATTCCACTGTAAATGGCTTTAGTGCAGTCCTGGACTCAGGATGGTGCATCCGGCAGCACTGAACACCATTTCACACCTGCTGCTACAGCCCGGGATAGTTCTGATCTGGCTAATTTTGCAACTTTTGGGTAGGATTGTTTGTTCATCTTTTACCACCCAAGAACATCCAATTCATTTTCCATGACAACGGTTTCAATGTAATGAGTGTCCTCGTCATCTTCCCTGTCAGCTTGCTGTGCTGTTTAGTGCTCAATCGTAATACGCAGTATATGAGTGACTGCCGAAATTTGTTCTTTTTGACATTTCCGTCATCATTTGTTTCACCTTTGCAGGGGGGATTTTAATGTTGTAACAAACGATTTAATTACTTTCTCGCACTAATCGAAATGCATTACATGACTGTTCCGGCCCGACCCGACCCCGTCTAAAATGATAGAAATTAAACCCGAACCCACCCGAACCCGTCGGTTTCGGGCAAAGATCTTCAGCTCTAAGTAGTAGCAGTAACTGTATTTCTTTTATTATTCACTCTCCACTGTTGGAAACTGGTAGAACTTCAATAATATTTTAATTTGACCTGTTTAAGTCAATTGGTACGGGTTACCAACATTCTTTAAAATATCATCTTATGTGTTCAACAGATAAAATAAACCAATAATGTTTTGGAACCACGCATGTGAGTTGTAAGTTCACCCAAAAATTTCAATTCTGCCAGCATTCACTCTGCTGTTTGGAACCACACTGGTTCCAAACACAAAATATGATATTTTGAACAATGTTGGAAACTGGTAACTATTAGCATCCATATTAAGAAAAACAAATACCAAAGAAGTCAATGGCTATTAGTTTCCAAAGTTTTTCAAAAGATCTTCTTTTGTGTTCAACAAAAGTGTAACAAGTGAGGATGACTAAATGATGACAGAAATTTCATTTTTACGTTAGGAACAAAAAATCTATTCTAGAGTGCAAAAAATTAAGCCAAATATTTAAAACATGAAAAAATATTAAACAAATACATTAGAATTATATAAAAAAAAATTAAAAGCCACAAAAAATTACTTTATTTGAATAAATTACTAAATTAATTCTGAAATAATACATCTTTTTTAAAGTATGAATAGCTAAAAAAAAGAATTTAATGTAAATAAATGAATAAATCAACATTTAAACCATTTAAGGGGAAATTTGTTCCAGAATATATAATATTAACCAACTTATTGCCCCAGTGGAAAATGGCCTATAAATTTAAGTGACAGTGTTGAGCTCCATATTTACAAAAACAGCATCTTTTTTAGAATAAAAGCATGCCAAAACAAAATTACTAGTAAACACAAAAGAGAAGGAAAAAGGGAAGTCTTGCAATGTTGCAAACCACATGCAGGCAGCAACCAATTAAGACAACATGTTTGTGTAAGAGAGAAAAAGGAAAAGCAGTGTTGGTGCATTTCTATTCAGCTGGCTTGTGGCTTTAATGACCACATCCTCCACTCTGTATTCCTTCCCTGTCCTTAATGATTAAGCTCTGCTTTCATCTTAAACCCCCACAAGAAACCATGCGCAGCATAAAGCTTAAGCAAACACAACCAAAACCTTAATGAGAATCCCAACTCCACCACTGACAAGTGCATCTGCTACGCAGCACAACTACATAACTTCTAAGTACAAAATAAACCAACACAACACACACACACACACACACACAAATTGATAGCAAAGAACATGTTGTTGCACTTAATCTCAGTTTGTCTCCAAGCATTTTCATGCTTCATTAGAAGAACTTCCAGGATTTAGGATGTGCTCATTCACACAGATGCCAATATGCACACACACACACACACACACACACACACACACACACACACACACACACACACACACACACACACACACACACACACACACACACACACACACACACACACACACACACACACACACACACACACAAAAAAAAGAAAAAAGCCTTCCCATTGCAATGCAGTTTCTTGACACCCCAAGGCTATCAAAAAACATTTAGTCAAAATAAAAAGAACATTAGTATATTTATGTTCCAGGTGGTCTAGAATGATGTCAACTCACACCTCTCCAAAAACATTAAATATCCTGTCGTTCTAATCATTACAATGCTATGATATCCAACAGAGACACACACACAAATAAAACAATCCACCACAATGTGACTTAGAACAACCAGCCCCATATCACGCCACAAGGTGGTCTTAGTAAGACAATGCAAACTACAGACAGGCCCCTTTACGCATTTACTGGCAAGAGGTTAATTAGTGAGGCCAAGTGAGAATAGACTCGTCCAAATGGTACTTCCCCAGGCAGGATGTGCTCTTCAATGGGCTTTAAATTAACAAACCAAGCCAGAGCAGATTGTTCCTGGTGATCTTTCTAAAACCCCCTGCTGGAGTTGTCTTACTCAAAGCTTGTTTTCATCCACAGATTGAAGAGCTTTGGAGAGGACTCTGTTGAAACGACAGGGGGCATGTTAATAAATCCTCCCTGAGTGAAAGTATGGTTTTAAAATCTGTTCTGATGTTATAACTCGAAACTGATAGTCAGAAAGAGTAATCTGATCCAAGATCAGCTCCTGTACGCAGACATCTTTACAGAACACACACCAGATTTTCATAATCTCATAGCCTGTGGATGTCTACTTTAGCAGTACATCCAGAATGAGCCATAAATATTAATACAGGCCGCTGCAATCTAAGGAAAGAATGAGAACAAATGGATGTCACTGACTTCTTAAAGGGACAGTTCACCCAAAAATAAACATTTACTCACTATTTTCTAACCTTCAAGTGGTTCCAACCCCTTTATATGTTTCTTTATTCTGTTGAACACTAAACCATAGTAAGCAAAACTAATACTTTGGAAGTCAGTGGTTTTGAGCTTTCTTCAAAATATATATTTTTTGTGTTTAACATAAGAAAGAAACTTACTTAAGAACAAGTAAAAGGTGACTGAATAATAACAGAATTAGAATTTTCGGGTGAACTTTACTTTAAAAAAAAGACCAGACAGTCAGGACGTGTGTGATTACATGAGGAATATGCAACACTTTTTTTAGAGAGTTTTAAGGGAGGGAAAAAAGGGGATGGGATGGGGGGGGGGGTCTCATCTTAGACGACAGACACATTTGTTTGGACTCAATGACACCAGACGGATTTAACGACTGGACTTCTAAGAGGTTGATGTAATTGAAATTCAAAGAATAAACAGTGATTTTTAACATACCATGAGTCCACATTTCAAACTTCACTCTGGAGTATTATTATGAACATGCATGGAGGAAAAGAGGTTTGCTTTCCAACTTGGCCCAAGCACAAATACCAGAGCAGAGAAATGAGTATGTGCTGAACAGATGGGTGCATGGATAGTGGCATCATGTGATATAGTACAAACACTAAAAGAGAGCATTCCACTGAGTATTCCCAGCTGTACGCTGCCTTTATGATGCACGTTGGCTTTCCATGATGATTGGATCAGCTTTTAGTAGTGATAAAGTAAAAAGAGGCTCACCCAGAAGTGCGCGTGGCAGTTCACCACCATGGTCCTCTCGATCAGCTCATCGGGACACTCTAGCAGATGGTGGCCGGACACAACACCAGCGTTGTTGATCAACAAGTCCACTTCACCAACCTCCCTACGCACTTTCTCTGCTGTCGAGTACACACTCTCCCTCTTTCCCACATCAAGCACGTATGTGTACACCTGCGGCTGAAACGGAGGAACCTCTTCCACACCACCAACAGCTCCTTTGGGAAGCAAAAATTAAAACTCACCAAACGTTCTTGTGCACCTCAGTTTACTTTTCATCAAGTGTAAACATCTGCCAAAAAGCAAATCTATTTTGCAAAAATGCTTACATAACCTAATTAATTCCAAAAAAGGGTATGACTGTAGCCTGATAACTGGTAGTTTATATGTTTTACCAATAGATGGCACTAAATAGTATGTCTCCAATGAATATCACTTAAAAATTAAGGTCTGTTTAACAAAAAGGTGTCATTTAAGTACAGTTACTTATTTAAATTTTTTCACAACAATAAATTGTCAAGCAAATAACAGCATTTCGAGATTTTGTACTTGAGTATTACTACTTAATGACAATCAGGATAATAACCTATATAATAAACAAGTATTAACAAAAAATAAGCATCATATTATACAAAAAAATGTAAACTAAAATTGATAATATGTAATTATATTATTATTTTACATATTATCTACAATAAGAAATGAATACAAATTTAATATTTTATTTAAATTATAAATAATATATAACAAATGAATATACGCATTTGTGCATATTAAATTGAAAATTAATATATATTTTTTGCTTCAGTCATAGGATTTTTAAGTTATTATTAAGAGAATATGATCTATCTATCTATCTATATATCTATATCTATATCTATCTATCTATATATATATATATATATATATATATATATATATATATATATATATATATATATATATATATATATATATATATATATATACTTTCAAACATTTAAAAACGTTTACAAACATTACAAACATTTACATTCGTGTTCAAAACGTTGTCAGTTACACTTATTTAGGTCAAATAAGAAATGTACCCTCTTTTGACATCGGGTTGTCCTGCTCTCTGTAGATCTGTCGCACCATCTCCGCAGTTTCCTCATTGCTGTGGCTGTTGATGTCCCACAGCACCAGTGTAGCCCGGCGCCGGGCGAACTCCTTGGCGAAGAGCCGCCCGAGCCCTCCGCCCGCCCCGGTGATCACGCACACCTGTCCCGCTACGCTCTTCTCCTTCGGCCGTATCAGCCACTTGAATCCGGCCATCACGATGGCCCAGCAAACTTTGAGCATGACCAAGAAAAACTCCACGAAGATGTTCATCACCATGTTTAATGCCGTGCCGTGACTCGTTTTAGAAAAAGGTCTCAAAATGTCAAGTTACACCTAAATGACTAAACAACCTGAGTTCTGCTGATGTGCTCCGAACATAAGCGTTTAATTTTTTATTTATCTATCTGTCAATGTTGTGGGGTGAACATACAGGTAACCCCAACTGTCATACGACTACTAACACACATAAACCGCATAAACCTGTCAACAATATAACACATTAAACTTTTAGAATACAAGCATCACAAATAAATCTGTAAGTGGCTCTAAATAAAGCCGCGTCGTCCCCCTGCGAATGCCCGTATGAATGCTGTGATGTCCCGGCACGGATGCGCACGAGAGCTGCCGGTGCGCCGCTGATCTATGAGAGGTTGATCTCTTCACAACCGCTGCTGCTGCTCGCGCTCTATTTAAACCAGCCCCTCTCCACAGGACCCCACGGAGTGATTGGCCCAGATGCCTGATTGAAATTTACATCTACTTACGTAGGTCATCCGTGGACGTTTGAGGAAACAAAATAGGTGCGTGATGACCACACTGACCAATAAATAGTTGCGTTTGTATCTTCAGTGTTTTTTGGCTGATAGGCTATGCGTATTAGAGGATATAGTAGCCTATTTTGTTTTTCTTGGAGTTTTTTATGGCCAAATATTTTTTTTTATCTGTACCAGCAGCTGCAGCTAAGAACTGTGATGTTATAGGAGCCCATTTCTAAGAAAAAAGAAAATCAGTAGACAATACAGGTGTAGGCTAAGGCTAGCCTACACTCTCAAAAGTACAGGTGTATGAAGGGTGCCAGGAGGTAGCCTGTAGCCTACCAAACAAAACGTTTTGGTGTCCCAAAGAACCTCTGCAATAAAGAACAATTTTAGCTTAAGAGCTTCTACTGTAAATAATCTGATACTTTGATCATGTAGCCATTTTCTGATGTTAAAGGTTCTGCATGTAAGCACTGATGCCAAACTGTCCACAAAGAACCTTCATATTTAAAAGTGTAAAGGTTCCAGAAGAGAGAAGGTTTAAGTTCTTCTCAAGAACTTTTTTTTTCTTTTTCTTGACTTTTTTTCCTTACATTTTATTCTTGAGCCAACACTTGAAGGCTACCAGAGGGCATTCAAAGTTTTTACTTCTGTATTATTTGAGTATAAAGTTAAAATGCAACAAAGATATTTTAAAATGACATTAAAATACAACAATGAATTAAAGTTGGTTTTTCTAACTATAAAGAACCTTTTGTGCTATCGGAAAGGTTCCAAAGAGGTTTTCACAGTGATGCATCAAAATAATATTTTCCTTTAGTAAAAATGTTTTCAAAGAACCATTCTTTAAGAAAAATAACTTTTTCTTAAGAATATTTTTCAACTGTAAATAACTGTTCGTAGAATGAAATATGTCCATGGATGTTAAAAAAATTCATGGAACATTTAACATATTTTTTATAATGTGCAAAAGTTGTTAATCCAGTTCAATAGTTAAGTTAATATGAATATGAAAGTGAGCGAATCTGAGAAATGAGTGAACAGACTGTTATTTATGTTTTCATTTAATTATTTTATTCAGAAAGAAATGTAAAAAAGCACAAAGCATTTTTAGAATAGAAATATTAAGGTTATCCGGAAACCAATTCAAATATGAACGAAGTGAACCATAAAACATGCAGTGAATGCTTTGCATATCTGTATGCAATGCAAATGAAGTTTATTCTGAAAGTGAAAAACTTTATTTGACAAAACAGTATTCACAGATGTTAGGAGAAAACAGTCACTGTTGGCTGGGTTCTTTAAGAATGGATCTGGGCTTTTAAAGACATCCTTCAGAATACTTGCCTGATAGCTCAGTAATAAACTGCACTGTCTTCACTGCCCTCTGCAGTTCATTCTGTTCAGACAGATTTCCGGCAGTTAGTATTGCTTTCAGTGGCACATTTGTAGAGCTTTGCCTAAATCAGTAGTTCTTCTGTAGTCAATGCAATTTATAAGCTACAGTACAGACGGAAAACAGTTTTAACTGTCTCCTTAGCAGATCAATAGATGTGAATGGGTGTGTAATCACTGGGGTCTTGTTAACGTTCGAGAAGAATTTATTGTCTTGGTAATTGGCACCTGGCTGCTAATGTTCATGTCCAACCTCCCTACAGAAAAACATTTAATTCACAATCCACATTCTCTATTGCAGATCAAATGCACGTGCTGCTGTGTTGTAAACACTGATTCCTCTGACAGTCTAAAGCAGAATCACTGCGCTACTAATATGGGAAAGGCTGTTTGGGCACTATAACCTTATTGTGACATTAATAAATGATGCCCTGAACAGCCCATTGTTTGTTGAACTTTTTTATTTCAGTTACCAATCAATGAACTAAAACTTAGTTATTATTAGTGACTAAAGAATTTTTTTTTCCATAATAAAATATGGATTTTGAACAGCTATTATGTAAAAAATGCAAGTAGGCTAGTTTATTTACATTTTATTGTAGAAGAATCCTTGTTACCTTACAATTTTAAGCTGAATCAAATTGACCGTATGATTCCATTAAACTTACATTATGATAAACTGACTCAAAACAGCTTGTGTAACTTATAAAATGAAGTTAAAACATGATTAGTTTATTAAGTTACAACGAACTAAAACATTTGCTGTCACGACTAATTGATCATGTTATCTTTTACAGTGTATGCTCAAAAGTATTTTGCTGTTTGTTCAAACTACTTATGTAAAATGAGCTTAAACAACAAAATTCTTGATATTTTTTGAGGACAATGTAATTATTGTTTAATACACTTACATTTGTTAAGTTAACCTGAATGAAGGTAACATGGAGGCTCAGTGGTCAGCACATTCACCTCACACCGTGTCACTGGTTCGATTCCTGGCTGGGTCAGTTGGCATTTCTGTGTGAAGTTTGCATGTTCTCTCCGTGTTCACATGGGTTTCCTCCGGGTGCTCCAGTTTCTCCCACAGTCCAAAGACATGTGCTGGTGAATTGGATAAGCTGAATTGGCTGTAGTGTATTTGTGTGAATGAGTGTGTATGTGTGTATCCCAATACTGGTTTGCAGCTGGAAGGCCATCCACTGTGTAAAACATATGCTGGACAAGTTGGTGGTTTATTTCGTTGTGGCGAGCCTTGATGAATAAAGGGACTAAGCCTAAGGAAAATTAATGAATGAACAACCTGAATGAATTGTGTGGAACCCTGAATTTTTTTTCATAGTGTGTGTTTTTGTATGTAGGCTACATCTTAATTTTAACTAATGGAATTTAGTCATATTACAGGCTTAGTTTTTTTATTTGCTCATGATTAGGGGCGGATTTAGTTAATAATCAAGGTAAACGGGAGCTTAGAGCACCAGGACATCTAGGGTCCCCAATAAATATAAAAAAAGTATAAACTATACCTAAACTATATTGTTTTCCATCATATTTTGTATAGTGAGAGTCAAACAAATGCAATTTTTGTATCATTAAATATTTTTTTATATACAATAGAACATCATATTGTGCTGCACGGTGGTGCAGTGGGTAGCACATTCACCTCACAGCAAGAAGATCGCTGGTTCGAGCCTCAGCTGGGTCAGTTGGCATTTCTTTTTTGGAGTTTGTAAGTTCTCTTCTCCCATGTTTGCGTGATTTTCTCCAGGTACTCTGGTTTCCCCCACAAGTCCAAAGACATGCGGTATAGGTGAATTGGATATGCTTAATTGTCCGCAATGTATGTGTGTGAATGATTGTGTATGGATGTTTTTCAATGATGAGTTGCAGCTGGAAGGGCATCTGCTATGGCAACCCCATATTAATAAAGGGAATAAGCCGAAAAGTAAATGAATGAATGAATGAATGAATAAAAACATCATATTAGGATGATAATGTAATATTATGTAATTATAATATTATAAAATATCTACTACCCCCAATCATGAAGCAGTCTAGCAGTCAAATTTATTTAAAAAGTAGCCCTATATATATTTATTGTTTTTAGTTGTAAATTAATTTTAAGGAAACTAATGATTTAAAATGTATAAAAAAGATTGAGTTACAATAAAAACAGCAAAATAAATAAAAATTAGATTAAAAGTAGAAAAAGTGCATTTTAGGACTAAATTATCTTGGGAGAAAATGCCTTTACAACGTCGCCACCTGTTGGACTAGAACTATAATTACACTCTCCGTCTTGTAAAGGGAAAGGGGTCCATAGTAAATGTTAAGTGACGATGGGGCTGTTTGATCAATTATTTTCAACAAAGGTTTTTATTTGATTTTATTCACTTTTCGTTCTGACCTGTTTTTGTTTATTATCATTACTATTATCTGGTAATGCAAACTGAAATTTATTATTATTATTATTATTATTATTATTATTATTATTATTATTATTATTGTTAAATAATAGCTACAATGCATAATGTACAATATTCTAAAAGTCTGATAGCACAGTCTGATACAGTCCATATTCTGAAAGAACTTAGCCCATTACAAAGTGTACAATGATTCTTCACGTTACGACCGATGCTTAGAACAGTAACTTGTGATTAATAGAAACGAACCGACTCAAACTAACGATTCCATCACAGGTGTTGTTGTTTAACAATTAGAGCTTGTTAAATTTGAAAAATTAAATAAGGTAAATAAATTCAGCATATCGTATGTTTAATTCATTTTAAGCCAACAAACCGCGTATGGTTTGAATAACGTTACGTTAATTCATTTTTTAGTCAAACTGAATATAATTAACTTTTATCGCATCGCGTTTGTCACGTGGTTGTTGTAGTAGTGGTAGTCATGGAAACGTCGACGCCAAGCACTGTCAGCTTCCATTATTTACTCTTTTATTTAGCCTTAGCTGAAATGGACCAATTGGCTAGTCTTAACCTATTTAAACGGTATAAAATGACATAGTTTGTTTGTCATCTGAAAGTGAAGATGAAGCCTTATGCCAGCGTCGTTAGACCCAAACTGATGTCACTGCCAATTGAAGCTTCTCTGATGATCCAGGACATTACAGACGCGCGACCCAGTTCAACCTTCAGTCCTCCGGTGTCTGGATATTTCTCCACCGCTGACTCCAGGCTGAACGTTTTCTCTGGGAGACCAACGCACAGTGAGTGATTATTTTACAGTCAACACCATGCAGATAACATTTCGGTTTTAATATGGAACGTATTAAAATAAAACAATGAAAATAAAAATAAAGTATACTGCAGTTGAAAAAGCTATATGATTTAGACTTTATATGATGTTGATTGACATGTTTATGTTTAATGTGAAATTGTAGATTCCAGGGATCTAAAGTTTCACACTGTCAGCTCTGTAAAGGATGGGTGAGTGTAATACCATATAATTAATACATCTGTCATTCATACTGCAACCTATACTGCAAGTGAATTTAAATGCAGGGTTGGGGAGATGGCTGTGTGAAGTTATTTTGTTGCAGATTACAAAACATATCCTTTAAAAAGCATTTGTAACATTTAACATTATGTTAAAAAAGTAAATATTGCAGCATGACAAGTAGACACACAGTTGAAGTCAGAATTATTAACCCCTTTTGAATTTTCTTTTCTTTTCTTTTTATATTTCCCAAATGATGTTTACCAGTAAAAGTAAATGTTCACAGTATGTGTGCTATACTATTTTGTTTTCTTCTGGAGAAAGTCTGGTTTGTTTTATTTTGACTAGAATAAAAGCAAATTTAATCTTTTAAAAACCCTTTTAAGGTCAAAATTATTAGCCCTTTTAAGCTATATTTTTTGATAGTCTACAGAACAAACCATTATTATACAATAACTTGCCTAACCGAACTTGCCAAATTAACATAATTAACCTAGTTAAAGCCTTTAAATGTAACTTTGAGCTTAAAAAGAAGTGTCTTGAAAAATATCTAAAGAAATCTAATTTATTTTCATCATGGCAAAGATAAAATAAATCAGTTTTTAAAAAGTAGTTATTAAAATGTTATGTTTAAGAATGTGTTGAAAAAAAATCTATTTTTTTTAACAGAAATTGGGGGAAAAAATAAACAGGGGGGCTAATAATTCTGACTTCAACTACATACTAAACGCATTGAGTGCTTGACCTGTGTGGTGGAATTTTCTAAAAATATCTCAAGAGTAGAGATGATCAGGCTACAATTTATGCGGGGTTTGTTGTAAAATATGATTTAACAAATGCTACAGAATGCTTGAATAACAAAGCACTGTTTTTACTAGTTGCCATAACACCATGGTAGAGAAATAATTTGGAAAATTTCCTAAACCTTTGAATAAACAGCAAAAGTAAATTTCTGACTAAAGTACATTTTTCATCTCAGCTTTTAGTGTTTATCTAAAACAAGACCTTAATACTTTTTTCAACATTTGAGAGCAGAAGGCACTGGACAGTTTAAAATTTCACTCGTACAGATAAGGGGAAACAAGGTAATATTTTAAGCAAATATTTTAAGAGGGGAATACTTTAGTTTACTATGAATTTTAGTATATTATAATTAAAGCACTATATAAAAGTACAGAAGGAAAAGAAATGTACAAAAAATCTAGGCTAAAGAAAAAAGACAAAAAAACTAACAAAAAAAAAAAAAAACAAAACAAAGCAGTTATAATAAAAATAAAGAAAATTTAAAATCAAATTAAGAAAGCAAAAAGCAAAAGAATAACACACATAAAACATACCCTAAAGTAGCCTACATTGTAAGTGATGATTTTAAAACACTCAGGGATTCTGCATTTCAAACTTTAGTTGTAACAGTGTCCACTTATGGAGCAACATATTAGTTCCATTAATTTGGGGGTAAACAATCAGTTCTAAATAAAGTGTACTTTAGGCTACATAAGCATGCTGACATTACATTTCTTTTTTCTTTTTTCTTCTTCGTTTTAATGTTGAGTATACCAGTAAATGGCACACTTGAAATAACTTTGTTTTTTTCTAAGAGATAAATATTATTCAACTTTGTCAACTTTTTAGGCCTCTGCTCCCATGTATAGCCAATGATCGTGCAGAATTCACCAAATGTACCTCACAAAACAACATGCCTGACAGGAATATCTCTGGCCGCCATTTTTTATTTGACAAACGATGGAGAAATGGAACATACATGAAACATGGTATTGAAGGTATTTATCACTTTTCCATTCATATTTCAATCTAAATGCTCTTGTTTAAGACAAAATAAATAAATAAATAAATAAAAAATTTATTAATATTTGACGAGATTAAAATGTGTATTTTATTTTAGTCGAGTGACCAGGAGATGGCGCATTAATCCACACTAATATTTGTGCAGCCCTTTTAACTTTAGGGATTACCAACATAAAACAAAATTTTTTAGATTGAACAAAGTTTGGTCAGTGAATGCTTTTGCAATTATTTGAGGAAAAAAATTGGTTATATAGCTTTCTGTTACATTATTCTGAAATTTTAGGCTTTTCTGCATCAAAATGTTTATTTTTCCAAACAGAAGATGTTCTGAATAACCACAACCCAGGTGCACTCTCTCAGGAGTTTCATGTTTATCACTCTCACAATTTAACCAAATTTGCCCATCGCAAAGAGCTTTTCCCACGTGACACAAGGCCCCGTATTTGCGAGTGAGTCCTGCTGAAATGCTTGCATTTTTTTGACTGTGTTTATATATGCAATAACTTACATACTCTGTATCAGTTCTTCTAGGTCTGATTATCTGGAGTCATTTCCATCAATACTGTTACCAGTCACAACTCCCTCTATTAGTGGTCGAGTGTGTCTATCACAAAACTTTAAAAACAGGTAAAAACTGTACAAACAATGCTAGCCAAAACTTTTAAAATATTTTTGTTGTTGTTGAACAATGTCTTTAATGCACAGAGAGTATGTATTTATTTGATTAAAATACAACTGAATCAGCAATATTGTTTTAATGTTCCTGTTTAAAAAAAAAAAAAGATTAAATTGTAATTTATTCCTGTGATTCAAAGCTGAATTTCTAGTATTCAGTGTCAAATGTATTAAGTGTCAAATGATCCTTTAAAAACCATTAGAAAATGCTGTTTTGCTGCTCAAAACATTTATTTTATATTATTAATGTTATAAATGATTGTAAAAGTGTCACTTTTTCATTATTATTTAAAAAAACTTTAAAAAGTACAAAAATGGGCCTAAAAATTCCTTACCATCTTAAGAACAAAATATATTAAAATAGAAAACAGCTGTAAAATGCTTCCGTCAAATAACTGCACAATTGGATTTCGAAAAAAAAAAAATTATTCCAAATATTTGAGTTGTAATTTTATTGTATTAATATTTTACTCTAACTCTATATTTTGTCTCATTCATTGTTTTTCGTAGGACAAGGATGAAAAACAGCCTCTTTCCCATTGATGCTAACAAAAGTGAGCATTATCTTTCATTTGACCTTTATGAATGACCTTAATGTGTTGTGATTTACCTAGTAGACTAGATAACCATAGTAGACTATTAAGATGGTTACACACCAAAAAACCAAAAAAACAAAACAAAACAGATGATCTAATCAACGCACATGTAAAAGTTAAAATCAAAATTAGAAAAACTTCATGGCACATTTCAGATGATAAATCCACTTAGAGGGTGCTATCATTATTTTATTTATTTTATTTTAAAATCTGGAATACTTTGTTTAGGGTATGTTTTTTTGTGCATTTAAGATACACAACCTATGCACTTGTACATCACCTAGTACAGATCACATAGCGAATCCAGTGACCTAAACCAAGCCTATAGTGTTTTCAAAAAAAAAAAAAAAAGAAAAAAGGTGAACAGAGGCCTTGTAGTTTACCTTGATTTTTCATTGCTTTTATCTGCTTTGTGAAACCGTGCAGAAACCTTAGTGCTCTGCACCATAATTACAAAACAGTACAAAGTAAATTATCGAGCAAACTGACCACACCAGAAAAGTTGTCTGAATGGAAATAGAAAGATGAGACAAATGTTTAATACACCATGTATTAAACCATTAGGACACCATTAACAGGTGCCTATAAATATCAATAGTGTAAAAAAGGAACAAGCGTTGTTGCAATCATACTGACTGCAGCACTTGTTTCCAGCGAGCCTGTGTTGCTGCATTCTGCTTGTTCTGTTTATCAGGGACCAAGCTTATATGCGGGTGAATTTAGCACATATTATGTGTTGTTAAGTTGCTTGCTTAGTCCCGAACATGTGATATCTCTCACTTCACTCCTATTACAGGCCCTATTTATACCTTGGTTTTAAGATGCATTTTGGTTATTGGATTACAAGTAGACAACATAGACTGTTTACTCATGGTGTTTAATCTGTCTCTTTGGTCCACTTTTGACCACTATTCTGATTAGAGATTGTGCATGGGTTGATAAGTCCTGAACAGTCTTTCTTTGTTTTAAAACAATGTCTATTCTATTCTATTCTATTCTATTCTATTCTATTCTATTCTATTCTATTCTATTCTATTCTGTTCTATTCTATTCTATTCTATTCTATTCTATTCTATTCTATTCTATTCTATTCTATTCTGTCTGCTCCGTGTACTACATCTTTGAATGAATATGGTTAAAAATGCTAGTAAAGCAGCTAGTATGTTACAGATGTAAAGTCGATTAATGCAAGTAAAATACAAAAATTATTTATTTTATTAAAATGAGTTACTATAAGCACTTTTACATAGCAAAATTGGCATTGAAATCAAACCTAAAACAATGTACATGTTTTAAAGTTTGTATTAACAAAAACTGTACACTGTACATCTGTGTAATGAGCCATGGCGTCTTTACACTGAATCCGAACATCTGCTTCAGGACTGCCTTCATATGGACAACTTCATACCATTTATACAATTTTTATAATGTGTATAATTCTTATTGGCTGACTTGGTGGCTTAATGGTTAGAACTGTCACCTTACAGCAAGAAGGATGCTGGTTCGAGTCCCAGCTGTGCCAGGAGGCATTTCTGTGTGGCGTGTGCATCATCGTGTGGGTTTTCTCCAGGTGCTCTGGCTTCCCTTACAGTCCAAAGACATATGGTATAATTAAATAAGATAAAACAGTATTAGCTATCGTGTACGATTAAGTGTGAATAAGAGTGTTTGATTGTTTCCCAGTGCTGAGATGTGGATGGAAGGGCATTTACCACCTAAAACAAATGCCAGAGTAATTGGTGGTTATGAATGAGTGTATGAATATTTAAAGAAAACTAAATGTATGCATTTTATATTTTAAACGCATTTAATGTATGACATGTAATTTAATTTACAAAATCAAACTAAATTTGATTTAGTGTCAATGAATAAAATTATTCATTTTATGTAATGAATAACCCATTTTCATCACACAAATTAATCAAATGTTTTAATCTCTTCTGACTTGTGCTCTTCAACAACGCATGCCGAAATGTTTAGGCATTATGCAGGTGGCGAGTTGTTTTGTCACTTGTAATCGAATCAAATAAATGCATCTTAATACAAGATGTAAACATAACCAGATTCAATTCGCAGGGTGAATTTCACACATGCAATGCTACAGTTTATATTAAAGTTCCATTAGTTAATGTATTTAGTAACCTGAACAAATGCATAAACAATATATTTATTAAAGTAATTTTGTTAGTGTTAGTTAATGAAAATGAAAATACAAAATTATTTCATAATAATTTATCTTACTACATAGGTAATAATAATGAAATATTTAAATAAAATAAAATAGATATTTCTGCTTTTGCATAAAATGAAAACTTTGGAGTCTGTGCATAGTATTGTATTCTAACAAATAGTATCTGATGTAATGAGATGGAATATGTCAATTTGTATTAGCCACACGTGTAAAGTGCTGGAAATTTGAAAATGCACCTGGAGAGTGCTTAAACTTGACTTTGAATAATGTATAAGAACCTTGTATTAACAGGCACATAATTGGATGTGACCCAGTCATGCTTATTTCATGAGCTCACAAACATTAATTAACACTCAAGTACATACACACGCCATGCTAGACACAGCTATTACTGAAATGTCAAGTCATTTACTTAAGGCAAGAAAAGAGTCTTGCCTAACCAGTCTTTGTTTTTCAGCTCAGTCGTACCTTGATCCACACCTCGGGGCCACAGCCTCTTTTGTTCAGAGGCTCTCAGAGATTTCCTCTCTGGAAGTAGAAACAGTCCGGCAGGAGAAAATGAAGAGACTCAGAAAGATCAATAGGCAGGACTCTTAACTGGAGTTCATTAGCCAAAGAAAACCACACCACACCTGAAACAACTGTGCCAAGATGGAGAAAATAAGGTCAAGAGAGGCAACCTGAGAGGTACAAAGTGTTGAATCACAACCACTAAAGTATGAACAGATATTGAATTAAAGTGATTATTGTATCAAGTTGCTTTAAATGTGTTTTCGCCAGTGTTGGGTGTAACTAGTTACAAAGTAACTATTTATTGTAATTAAATTACTTTTCAGTCTAAAAGAAATGTAAGGGATCACTGGTCATATTTTGGGAATTTAATTGCAGTTACTTATAATGGACTCTTTTCGCAAGACCGTTATGAGGTCTTTAATTGTAATCAGCATCATAACTCCCTGAACGAACGTTTATTTATACTTAAACTAAGGAAAATTTATAAGCATTTACATATGAATTATATCATTTTTGCGTCTAATTACAAAAACAAATTCCTGTGTGTACGAGGCATTTGTAATGCAGAGTGTAGCAGGACTGTAAATTTGACGTTGTTCTCTCTTGGCTGCTGTTATCAGTCTCACACAATTTTTTTCTCTTTTTCTGAAAGTTTTGACCAACGTAAAGTTTTTCCTTTTATTATTTCAGCAAATAGGATTGTAAAAAAAGATTTGTTGTATTCTCCCATTCACTGTGCTTTAAGTTTACCCAACTATGATGATTTCTGCTGCTGGGAAACCCAGACATGTAAAAAGGGTCTATATACTTGCCTAAAATACATATGCATTCAGCAGTTCTATATAAATCATTTTAGATAAGCAAACTATTTATATTTTTTTGTTATACAAATATATTTTGCTGAATTGTTCAATTTTTTAAACTAAATTGTAGCTGAAAAAGATTATAAACCATGGAAACAGATGTAAAGGAGATATGCCCACCCACCTCGATGTGATCGGCTTTTCCACTGTTTCCAGTTTGTCCAGTGGCTCCTTGTATACGCTGGAAGACTTGAGACTCAGAGAAGTTGACTGCGATGATGGGGTCGGGCATGCCCGGATTGGCTAATCGGAAGAATTCCCGACGGCCGGCCGTTTTTTGGTCGCGAGTGCCGGTGTCCCTAGCTGCTTGCACTCCAAGCAGTCACACTATTTTAAATTATTTTTTTATTTGATCATAGCCTCACTCTTTTTGTTAATTATTTTGCCGCAGATCCGCTCTTTTTATTTATTTTCTTGCAGCCCCATGATCAACATGCAGCCTGCAGGTTAATGATGATGTAACTATAATTCGACTCCAAACAGGGGCACCTTAGTGAATATAAGAGTTTGAATAATTAATATTAATGAATATTACATCTGCTCAATAAAAATCAGATGATTCACTACATTATTAAATCTTGATCAGAAATCTAAAAAGGGGAAAAAAAGATTAAGCCATCAATAGAAAGTAATACTGTGGTTAAAAGTCTTGCAGATAATAGTGCAATACTTATTTTTTTATTCCAAATGCATCAGCATAACAGCGCCATTGTGGTCCAGCAGACACCACGTTGTGTTACAACGCCGCTGACCTGAGTTTCAACCTCACCAGAGTAATTTTATTTTTAGTGTTAAGACATATAATACTGTTTGGGTACTTATGTTGGTGTACATACTTTATTTTTTGTGTAACTACCATAACAAAGGACTGGATATCTATAAAAATTTATATATTCAGATATTGCAGGAAAGGACATTGTGATGTTTAAAAGAATAGTGTTAAAGATTTAGCTACCCTTTAATGTTCTTATTAACTTATTTTAATTTAGTCAGTCATGAAAATGGGGTGGGCCGGTCTAAGGCTTGAAACTTCAGGGGTGAAAAGGAGTCCCACTTCGGCCCTGGGGTCAGGTCTGGGAAAGAATGGTTCCAGAAAGCTGGTAAAACAAAAACAAAAGGTAAAAAATTAAATAAGTAACAGGCTAAGAATGTGGTAAGATCTGAAAATGTGGTAAATATCAAACAGCTGCGAGTGCGTTTCTTTTTTTCTGGATTGCTTTTAAAAACACTGTTGGTTGGGTTAAGGTAGGGCTTAATTTGTGCCGAAACACGCCAGATCCAGAATCTCATTTTACTGATCCCCCTTCTCAATCGCTCTTCTCCCTCGTCCACTGTTCACTTTCACTTTCTACTGCTACTTCCCAATCCCCTTCACTCTCATCCGCGACAACCCCCCGCTCTTCACTTTCATTCTTCATCCTTGACACCCCTCCGCCATCCAACGCCTAACCCACTGCAGCCCCTGGGCTCTCCACTTTCATGTGTGCACCTCTCCATCAACGGGTAACATGCTGGATCTGTTACTCCCATCTGTTCTGGGAACTCGCAGTTTACAAATTAAGCACTGGGTTTAGGGAAGAGGATGTTCAACAGTCAATCGGTGCTTTTGAAAACACTATCAGTTAGGTTAGACCGAGTCAGTCAACATTGGCCACTGGTTGATTTACGCGAGGAGAGCCGGCTTAAATTGCACTCACAAGAGAAATTTGAGATCTGAAACAGAGTACACAGCCGCCTCTGGCAGATTCGCGAAAAGGAAAAACTGCAAAAAAAAAAAAAAACGTACCTCATGGGACATATTTGGCGCTGTCCAGAAATATATACTGGGGTATGTATTCTTAATGAGCCTGGGTTAAATATATGAATGTACTTATTGTTGGTCAAGATGACTCTTGTACAAAGATGAGCCTGTGTTATTAGTTTGCAGTTGTTATGCTGTAATAACATACCTTGAAATGTAGTGACTGACCAATCAGAATCAAATATTCCAGAGAGTTATGTAATAATTGTGTTTATCCTGGATGCTGCCTTGCACTGAGCGATCGTTTCCTTTTTACAGAGTGACACTGGTAAATATCCAGAAAATGTCTGGACCAACTTTACGGGTAAATTCAAAAAAGTGCTGTTCACACAGCCCCTTCATAAACATTCCGGAATTTTTTCGGAAAAAAAACATTCACACATCCATTCCAAAATACCATTAAATTCTGAAATCATTAACCAGAAATGCACTTTAAACAGCTGTGCTTGTATTTGTACACATAGAAGGGGATGAGCTTTTGTTGATGGTTTCACTTTTATTTAAAGCTTTAGCATCTGCTTTGTCCCAGAGACATCTCAAGGGCTCAAGCATGAACCGCAGCTAAATGTTTACGCATTTGACTACATTACAAATTCTGTGGTTGGTAATTATTTTAAATAACTTCAGTGAAAACTAGTGTTCTTCTTCGATAAACACTTTTGCATGTCAAGATGTAAATAATATGTGTGTGCTGGCACTCACCAAAGCACTTCTTCATGTGCTCACACGTCAAGCAACTGAAGCAGAGCTTGAAGGTAAGCAAGGGTTTCTCATAAGCATTTTATCTATATTTTTTTACACAGTTAGCATTAAGAAAAAAACATTATTTGACAAACATCTAGCAGTTGAATGTGTCTGGAAAAATATGGATGTGGATGTGAATGTGTCTGAATGTTCTGATTGGCTGGAATAGACGTCTCACTTCAGCATGTTCTAAATGTGAACATGCTCTTTCTTGTTGAGACCAGCAATTTTCCTTCTGCGTTCATACAGAGCAGCATTCTGGCAAATTATTGGTAACGTTACAAATTCTGTTTCTGGAAAATTGGCAGAAAAAAAATTTACCAATATTTTCAAAAAGGGCCAGTTCACACATACATATTTTGTCAGAATGTTTTATGACTACAATTGGCAGTAACTTTCAACATGTATTTTGAGTAATCAAGTAGCAAGGTTTCCAGTGTAATAGACATAGGTGCATGATAATGTTTAGTTTCTTCCACAGACTGTTTTTTTTTTATTCATGCGGTCCCAGTGTATTGCAGGGGCCACAGGTATTAATTTAGTTTTGCCTGTATGTGCTATTTTGACTATCATTATTGGCTGCGTCTGAAAGCTTAGATAACTGACTTGTTGCTCCGCTGCCCAACCATATAAAGGCAGTGTTTGAAAAAGGAAAAAAGCAATTTATCGTTGTTTGGATGTTTTAATGTTTAAATTATCATCCGTTAAAATACGTAAAGGTCAGGTGACCATCAGGAAATATCTTATATCTCAGTTCTTTCTTCTGAGGTAACTTTGTAAGACCGGTCTAGACAAGAACGCTAGTTTGTCCTCTGCATTTGTTGAATAATAACCAAAAGAGCAATACCGAAATATCTTTACAAATGAAAAAGAATTAAAGGATTAAAATGTTACAAAAATGATTATTTTCTACATAAATATTTAAAAAAGTATCTCCATGCCTTTTTCACCTCAGGGGCTTTTCTTTCAATTTATTCACGACAACTTACTTTTGTATAATGTTATTATTATCATTAGTATTATTTATTGAATGCATATTTATATTTGTTTTATTAAAACTAGCTTAGATTTGAACACCTGTTGTCACATCGCCAGCTCGTTTCTGCTGCTCTGTTTACTATTCTTTCTCATCATCACATTCCCTCAGCACCAATTATCGCTCCCCATCTCCTGTCACCTACCCAGGGATTCCAGTCAGTCAGTGGCTGGAATCGATGTCAGATGGTTCACCTTCCCTTCTCCCTTACTCGTCTTCTTCCATGGATGTTTCCCTTCTCCAATGAATCAACTGATGAAATGAAATAACCTTCTAGTAGTAAAGTTTGTTGTTGTTGTGGGAAGAAGAAGACAGGGTCGGATTTATTACAGTTTTATTAAACTGATTTACTACATCACACATGTAGCAGGGTGTGTGTGTTCTCCCGACTGCTCCTCCCCTTCTCCTTAAGAAGGGAGTCTCTCCGGCCCAATCACTAAAAAGACAGGTGTTATTTATCATTTCTGATTGACCTGCTGATTAGCCGCCGGGCTCCGAGCATGCTCTCCCCCCTTATTGAGTGTTCGATCATGCTCACCTCTCCACATACCCCCACCGCCTGCCTCAAGCCGGGGAGCCCCCAGGCCCTGGAGAGTAAGTCGGTTACAGCCATTTCTGCACCTGGCCAATGGGTGATCCGAGCATTGGTATTCATCATGCGGTGAAGCCACTGGAGAGGAGCGTGATCTGAACAGAGGGCAAATTCCATACCCAGGAGGTAATAGCGGAGAGTGAGAACGGCAGGCACTCCTTCTCTATGGTGCTGTACTTAGCCTCACTCTTGCTGAGTTTGCGGCTAATGTACAGCACTGGCCGTTCCACTCCCGCCACCTCCTGTGGGAGAACCGCCCCCAGTCCCCGATCGGATGCTTCTCTCTCTGTAAAACAAAGGGGAGAGCAAAGTCAGGAGCATGCAATAGTGGCCCCCCGCAAAGTATACACTTTACCTTCGAAAAGCCCTGTTGGCACTGCTCCGACCATTGGACGGTATCCGGTCCCTCCTTTTTAGTGAAATCAGTCAATGAGCTGATAAGGGCCGAATAATTAGGGGCAAAATGCCTATAATATCCTGCCAGCCCCAAAAACTGTCTTACCTCCTTTTTGGTCTTAGGTCTTGGACAGGTTGCAATAGCTGCAGTCTTATCAATTTGGGGCTGCACCTGCCCGTGACCTTAGTGGAAGCCCAGATACCTTGCTTCCACTCGCCCAATTGCGCACTTCAATGGATTAGCTGTGAGCCTGGCCCGTCCAACCGACAATACCCCCTTAGATGTTGCATATGCTGTGCGAGGGCCGAGTATTTTATCCATCAGGTGCTGAAACGTCGCTGGTGCCCCGAACAGCCCGAACGGAAGCATCACAAATTGGTGTAATCCGAACGGCGTAGTGAAGGATGTTTTTTTGGCTAAGCGGGATATTGGAGATAAGGGGATCTGCCAATATCCCTTCGTTAAATCCAATGTCGAGTAATGCCGAGCAGCACCTAACCATTCGAGCAACTTGTCAATATGCGGCATTGAATGAGCATCAAATTTCGACACAGCATTCACCTTGCGATAATCCACACAGAACTGGACCGAGCCGTCTGTCTTTGATACCAAGACAATCGGGCTGGCCCAGTCGCTGTGGGATTCTTCTACTACTCCCATTTTCAACATATTACTCCTGAATCACTTTTTTCTTGTGTTTAGGTAGGCGATACGACCGGGTCCTAATGGCCACGCCCGGTTCGGTCTCGATATGGTGCTGAATCAGGTTAGTACGACCGGGCAGTGGCGAAAACACATCAGAGTACTCCCGTTGGAGGTGGCGGATGTCGAGGAGCTGGCTCGCTGAGAGATGATCGCCCCCCCGTGACCAGAGAGCTCAGCCGTTCCCAGGTCATCCTCGTTTAGTAACAAGCGTAGCCAGCGCCACGTCCTCCGGCTTCCTCCACTGCTTTAGCAGATTAACGTGATAGACCTGACATGAATCAGCCCTGTCCGAACAAACCACCTTGTAATCGAGATCACTGACTCGTCGTGTTACCACAAACGCCCCTTGCCACTTGGGGAGTAATTTAGACCTGAAAGTGGGTAGCAGTACAAGGACTTTATCTCCCTGTAAAAATTTACGCAGTTTAGTGCCCTTATCATAACGCTGGCATTGGTCATCCTGGGCCTTAAGCAAATTCTCTGTAGAGAGCCGCCCCAGTGTGTGGAGTTTTGCTCTAAGGTCCAGAATATACTGAATTTCATTTTTACTATTAGAAGGCTCATCCTCTCAAGCCTCTCTAACGACATCCAAAACCCCTCTGGGCTGTCTGACATAGAGAAGCTCGAAGGGGGAAAACCCAGTGGAGGCTTGGGCAACCTCCCGCACAGCGAATAATAAAGGCTCCAACCACTTATCCCAATTTTTCGCGTCCTTGTGAATGAATTTACAGATCATTGATTTAAGCGTGCGATTAAACCTTTCCATCAGCCCATCTGTTTGTGGGTGATAGACGCTGGTGCGAATAGATGTAACGCCCAATAATCTGTAAAGTTTGCGCATCGTGCGTGACATGAACGCGGTGCCTTGATCAGTGAGAATCTCGTTGGGGATTCCCACTCGGTAGATTATACGAAACAGGGCTTCCGCAACACTCTTCACTGAGATGTTATGGAGCGCTACTGCTCCCGGGTAGCAGGTTGCATTATCCACTAGAACTAATGCAAACCGTTGCCCGCGTGGGGATCGCTCTAATGGCCCGATGAGATCCATGCGATGTGGCCGCATGCACTCTTTTTAGTGCATGTTTTAGTGTGTCATCACACGACTGCTCCAGGGGAAAATCTTTACACCGGGAAATTCCCAGCCCTTCCCCTGACAAACACCTTACCCTCACCAAGCGGCTCGTATCCAATTCCGGGTCTTAAAGCAGGCTTTGGTGGATGGAGGTCTGGTTACACCCCGAATCCACCAAAGCTTGATATGTACCTCCTTTCTTACTCACAGGTATCTGGTATAGCCCGTCGCAACGGGGGCCGATGATTGGCGTGGCGGGGACGCAGATCAACGCACTCACCTCTTTTGTGGAGCAACTCTTTGGTGCGCTATCCTCGTGCCCGCGGCGCCAATGCATCGGCCCAGACCTTCCCACTATACCCCTAGGGCCACTTCTTCCCGGGTTTCAGTACCACTGTATTAAAGTTCGTTGTTGTTGTGGGAAGAATTAGACAGGTCGCGTGACAAAAGAAATTAATTATGTACGCTAATGCTTGCTTCAGTGGAGAGCGTACAACACTGTTTCCTTATCTATGAAAGAGAGAAAGTAAAAGTAAAGGTCGGATGGATTAGGCTCATTATCCTCTTACTGCAGATACAGTTTAACTGTTTTCTTAACTGTTTTTCAACTTACAAAGTCTGCCATGTAAACAGAAAATGTGCCATGGAGAGAAGCAACTGACTCTTAAAGGAAACGGAGATGAGACGCCGATTGGTTCATTCTCATAACACACCCATAACTCATTAAGAGAATAAGCTCAACCCTGTCAGACCATGCGCCACTGCACAAAGCATAGTTTCCTGTCCTTAAAGAGCCCATATTATACATGAAATAGGGTCATATCTTGGTTGTAAGGGTCTCCAACAACAGTTTAATATGCATGCAAGGTCAAAAAACACTTTCATGGTCTTATAATCTGCATTTATTTTTACCTAATTATCCCAGCGACTCCTGTATGAATCGTCCAGTGATTCATTCGTTCCCAAACCCCTCCTTAGCGCAAAGCTAATCTGCGCTGATTGGACCAATGACAGCCTGTTGCGATTGGTCGACTGCCTTCAGTCAGAGAGTGAAATGCCAAACAGCTAATCAGCAATATAAAAGTAATCACAGTTTATACACGCTCGATAGTGTAGGCGTGGAGTTTAGCTGCCAGTGGGTCAATGTAAATACAGACTATGGAATTGAAAATACAGACGACTGACTATTTTATTGAGCAAAAACTCCAAAAACAGTTGAGGAGATCTCCTAGCTTCTCACTCTGCTCTTTTCACAGACACACACACACACACACACACATATTGCACAAACACACACGCACTTAACCCTGCTCCGGACGACAACGCGCGTGCGCGCACACACGCACACACAAACACACACACCTTCGGACGACAGCGCGCGCACACGCACACACAGACACACACACTACTCCTCGTCCACGGAGCTCCGTTAACAAAGCAGCACGCGTCGCGTTTTTAATATGACTTTGCACGCGATAAGAGAATATAGCCAGTTAACCTGATACAGTACACGCGGTTACAAGTAACAAATCACAACTAAATACATTTGCAAGCTCGAGTCAACGAGGCAACTTTAATCGCACGTACTTACACTTGAGAAATGGAGGAAGAAAAATCCATCCTGACGTCCAGCAGTAAGTTACTCTTTACTGATCCTTCCTTTAACAAACGCTGATGAAGTATTCTTTGTAGCATGTAGCTTCCAGAAGTTTCCAGTAGTTTCCAACTGCTTGGCTATAATGCTGAGGTTTCATGTTTGGGTAGAGACTCAATATATCCACCTGCAGTGTGACTTCAATCGACCGGCATGTTTGTGTGTGTGTGTGTGTGTGTGTGTGTCTGGGTTTCTGCGTCAGAGGGCGGGGCCTCAGGTTTGAAATCTCCCGGGTTTGCGCGTGCACGTGAATAACTTGGTTTCGTTCGTACGTCATGGCGAAACACCTAATGAATCGGTATCAAGGCGACTCGTTTGAAGCACTATGAGTCGACTCTTTTATAGATGAATCAACAGTTTTAAACACTGTATTCTTACAGATTTAAGCCTTAGCTGGATACTTCACTTCACTTAGAGCTGTGTTACACACTACATGGAGGGGAATTTTCAAAAACCCATAATATGGGCTCTTTAAAATAGCAAAAGTGGATTAGGAGACCCCATTAATGCTTTTGCGCCATGCGCTTCAGAATTTGCCCCTAGAACATTAAAATAGAGCCCAAAGACAGGGTTTGACCTATATTAGCTCCTCCCCTTTATAAAAACAGCCAATACAAACAGCTGTTTTGCTATCATCACAGTAGAGATATGCGTGGGACTAAATTTTGAATCCCGCACCCGCCAGGTTTAAACAGACAGCTTGTTATAGGCTGTCTGGACTGTATAGCTGGGAGATTTTCGGTTTTGTTCTCCCCCCGCTCTTTAGCGGGATCGGGCGCGGCGGGTAGAAAACGGGGCGGGTCGGGCAGCGGGACAACAAATGCTTAATATATGCGGGAGAGGTCGGGTTCGGGCGAAAACTTGGCGGGTGCGGGCGGGAGCGGGATTCAAAATTTAGTCCCGCGCAGAGCTCTACTCTACATCACAGCTCTACCAGTGAGAGCAGTTGAGCTCAAGCGCATTCAAAATAAAATGAATGAGAAGCATCTTGAATGGGGCAGGACACGTCAAATACTAGAGAGAATTTGATTGGTCAGAGGATTGGATGAGAAACTGAAGAATTAAGTTGATGTCAATAAAATCATTGATTGATTTTTTTGGCGTCCAAAAAGACAAACTTCAAGTGCTTGGATGTTTTTATCTTCTAAATGTAAATGTGAAATATGCAGGTAATAAGCCAGTAGTTAATAGTGGAAATTGATAATTTAAGTGTTACCAGAAAAATGTTATTTGTGTACTGCCTCAAGTACTTATAAGAAGTCATTCATCCATTTATTCATTTTCTGCCATTTCGCGGGGGCAGCAATCCTGGGAGAGAATCCCAGACTACCCTCTCCCCAGACACTTCCTCCAGCTTCTCCAGGTGGATCTCGAGACGGTCACAGGCCAGCCGAGAGACATAGTCCCTCTAGCGTGTCCTGGGTCTTTCCCAAGGCCTCCTCTCGGTGGGACATGCCTGAAACACCTCACTAGGTAGGCATCCAGGAGGCATCCGAAAAAGATGCCCGAACCACCTCAGCTGACTTCTCTCGATGTGTAGGAGCAACAGTTCTACTACGAGATCTTCCCGGGTGTCAGAGCTCCTCACCCTACTCCCATGAACCCTCTAGGGGTGCTTTCACACCTACACTTTTGTTTCGGAACGTATCTCGTTTGCCCAGTTAGCGCGGTTCGATTGGCATATGTGAACAGGGCAATTGCGCTCTGTTCCGCGCCAAAGTAATCGCTCCGAGATCGCTTGAATGAGGTGGTCTCGGCTCGATTGAAACGAACCCTGGAGCGGTTCGATTGTAGTGAGAAAGCGATCCGATCCGAGCGCGGTTGTATCACAGTATTTTATGGATATGTAATAGGCATATACGGCTATATGAAGAGAGAATTATGATTGGGGTGGGAAGTTTTGCGAGTCTCCGGATGCCCGCAAACGAGTGATGATCTCCCGGTAATCTCGCGTCTCCCTCCAGGTCCTCAAATAGGCATCGTCGCGCACCCTTCTCACCCCTCCCCTCCGCATCTCTCCTCAGACACATTGCGCGCGCGCACCCTGTCAATCACCACCAAACCACCACTTCTCCTGACAGCTTAGCGGGACACTGCAAAATAAACCCTGACACTCTGACCAATGTGAGGAGAGTTTACTCGCACGTGACTTGTTTTAGCTCTTTTGGTCTGATTAGAAACTTTGCAGTGTGAAAGCGAACCGCTCCAAGAGCAAAGAGCAACAATGTAACAATTGTAATCTCTGTTTCGGAACAACTGAATCGATTCACAGGTGTGAAAGCACCCTAGCACCCTGGTGAGGTTATTAACCCAAGCTCACTCTCAAAACGTAGCCCCGCAGATGTTTCTGGAGACCGCGATTTACGTGGCCGGAGGTACGTATGGCCATATTTGTTTTTTTCGAGCGAATGCTGGCTGTGATGGCTCACTCATCTCCATGTGGAGGGCTTTCCCGCCGCAACCAGTTTGTCCACTTAGCTCGTAGTGTTACGTCAGCGGAGTGGAGGCCCGGAGGAGGAGGAGCCAGCCGGCCGCGGCGACGACCAGGTTCGAGACCGGGGAAGAGCAATTCCAGAAATCAGGTAAGATGAAAAACAGAATCCAAAAAATAAAAGCGAACAAGTTTGTGACGGGGCGAGACTGCAGCGAAATCCGAAAATGCGGTCAAAATCGGACGAGGGCTTTTGCTCTTCTTTTCTTTTCTGGACGGCTTTTGTAAATTATCGCTTGGGTTTAGGGAAGGAGGAGGAGGATGGCTGGGTCGGCTGACTGGCCGGCTGCCCGGTCGTTCGTTCAGTCATGCAGTCCTTCAGTCGGACAGACGGTCGCTCGACAGCGGCCTCCGGCAGCTTTTCGTGCGAAAACAGCACAGGCGCGAACGGCACGAACGGCGCGCGCTCCCGAGAGAAGTTCGAGACGTGAAAAGGCGCGGCACAGCAGCCTCTCACGGATCCACGAAAACAAAAACTGCTCAAATACGTGCCTCCCGGGGACGTATTTCGCGGCCTCCAAAAACGTCCGCCGGGCTACGTTTGCACAATGAGCCTGGGTTGGAGTTTATAGAGCTGGTCCAAAGTATTACGGTCCGGACGAAAACCGCATTGTTCCTCCTGGATCCTAGGTTCAACCATTTGCTGGATCCTCCTCTCCAGTACCCTAGACTTTCCCTGGGAGGCTGAGGAGTGTGATTTCCCCTTTAGTTGGAGAACACCCTCCGGTCCCCCTTCTTAAAACTGGAAACCACCAACCCAGTTGCCCAGTCCAGAGGTACTGAGGTACTTATAAGAAGTACTTAATGTAAATATGTCTTGTAATTTAATAGTCATACTTGTGATACAAACCATAAGTATGTAATGAAACACTGTTTGTAGACTTTGAAATGAATAGTTTAGTTTGATAGTAATCACAAACTGCTGGCTGGTCTATGTTTTAGCTGATAACGTACCGTACATTACAGTAAACTGATGCAGGTGAGAGGCTGTATCTTTGTGCGGGTTGTTTTAGAGAGCGTGGGAAAGCTTCATTCTGCACCAAAGTGTCTTTTGTCAGAAGGAAAAAAGGCCAGGTTGATTCTGTTCAAGACTAGGTTGGCACATTCTGGGCAGAGAGAAGAGAGATAATGTCTTTTTGGCTTCAAGAGTTCATTTCAGGAACCACCTGCAACGAGAAAGAAGAGATATTAGTACTAGTTGCACTAATTAAAAAGTATTTGATAATGATGATGATTTTTATCATTAGGAATTGTTGAATATTTTGAATGTTTTTAACTAAAAAATAAAATTCAGCTATGTGTTTATTTTTAATTAAAATAGTTTTTAAAAGGGTTAGTTATTGATATAATTGTTATTATATTATGATTGTAATTGTTGTTATAGCATTACCTATTGTTAAAATTTCATAACAAATAAATATTTCTTCATTAAAAATGGTAACAATTTTAATTGCATTATTATCATTATTACTAATATTAAATTACAACTACAATAATAATAATAATAATCATCCATGAATCCATGTGATACATTTTAGGTAATCTGGATGGTATATTATTGTTATTATTAATATTAATATTATTAATTATTAATAATTAACAATTAAATTACATACTATAAATAATTCTATTTAATAATAATTATTATTATTATTAAATTCAGTTATTTAAAAATTTAAAAGGTTTTCAAAGGAGTTTATTGCTATTTTAATCATTCTTTTTCAGTAAATTAAATTCAAAAGTAAATTATAATAAGAGCAACAACAGTAATAATCAATGGATCCATTTATTTATTTTTTTAAGTATTCTTTATAGGTACATAATAATAATATAACAACAATAATAATAATAAAAATAAAAATTATTTGTATTATTATTACAACAATTTGACGAGATTTCTATATGTGATTTAATAATCTATTGTTTTTAATAATATCAATAATAATTATCCATGAATTTGTAAAAATTTTTTTCCTAATGTTTAAAAAAAGGTTTTTAAAGGGAATTTTTATTATTCTGTAGATTTTATTATTTTTTAATTCCTTTTAAATCTTTTTAAACTTAAAAATATATACTTGATTGTTATAGTTATTATTGTCATCCAAAATGTACAGGCCACCCAAGCACTTTTTTCAGAGAAAGTATTCAACTTTAGTCAATAAAAGTGGAACTGGAACTGGAACAAACAATAAACAAAGAGATTTTTTTTTTTAATCAAAGGCTGCTATAGCTCTGCCCACAAGAGGTTTATCATTTCAGCACAGCACCTTTAACTCACTCCAAATCAGCCTGACACACAAAACCAACAACTCGGAGCATTTATAAATGTCTAAAACTCTACAAATTAATGTTTAAATACTTGGTTTTTATGACATTTAAACTAATGTTTAAAAGTTTGAGACAAGTAAGATTTTTATATTTTTGCTCATCAAGGCAAAATAGTTAGATAAATAATATGTAAAGTCTGTAAAATTGTGTAACAAATTATATAAATGTAAAATAATTGAATGTAGTTTAAAACAGCCTTTATTACTAATGATTAAAAGCAGAATTTCCAGCATCATTACTCTAGCTTAAGTGTCACATCATTCTTGACTATAAAAAAATGCAGGGTTCCACACATTTCTTTCATGTTGTCCCAACTCAAATAATTTAAGTTAACTGAATCATTTTTACACATTTAAGTGGACAGAATAGAAAACAATTAAGTCGTCCCCAAAAAAACGTAAGAATTGTGTCGTTTCAATTCATCTTCAATAAATAGATTGAACAAACAGCAAATGTCATTTTTTAAGTGTATAGAAATTATTCTAATGGTTTACTGTTATGAGTAATTCTGTAATGATGGTATTAATATTTATCAATGTTAAAAGTATTTTTCCCCACTTCAAAGTTTTGTGGATGTTTTTTTTTTTTTTTACTAAAACAAAGTTCAAAAGAACAGCATCCACTGAAAAAAAAAATATTTACTACATTTTTTAAAGCAGGTGTTTGCAAACAATTTAGATGGCTGAATTTAAACAAACAAATGAATTTAAACTGCAATTAATTTAATTTGTGTTTAAATTTAGCTCATATAAATTGTTTGCAAACATATACCATAAAAAGTAAATCAAATTAATTATTTCTTTCAGTGTGTTTTTTTCAATGCCTCCACTTGGGCTCTTCAACAATATATTGTGCCCTTGATTAATGGACTTGATAAAAGTAATTTTTAATTCTACTTTTAAACGCTATGTTCAATTCAATTCATGTTTATTTATATAGTGCTTTTACAATGTTGATTGTGTCAAAGCAGCTTAAAAAATAAGTTCTAGTAAATTGAAACTGTGTCAGTATAGTTTTTAGATTGGAAGTTAAATTTAGTGTGGGTAAAATTTCACTGCTGAGAGTCCAAACACTGAAGGGTAAATCCATCGATGCACAGCTCCACAAGTCCCAAACAAAGCCAGTGGCGACAGCAGCGAGGAACAAAACTTCACCAACGATGAAAATGAAGAAAAAAAAATCTTGAGAGAAACTAGGCTCATTTGGGCACGACCATTTCTCCTCTGGCCAAACTTCCTGTGCAGAGCTGCAGTCTAGGCTCTGGAGGCTGAAGAACACTAGACGTCTATACCCCGAAGAAGCTGCAGGTGTGAGTAGGTCACCAGCAGGTTTTCAGGCCCACGCAATCAATGCAGAGACTCGTCTGTCACTGTGGTCTTTCAGGAATCAGTCTTATGCGCTCTCCACTCCTCCATGACCACCACAGCATCAGCTCAGATTATGGCCTGGTCCAGGATTATGGATACTCTGGCATCATCTCTTCACAGGTCTTGGATCACATCAATGGCGCTGCATAATCTCTAAAGGCCTCGGGATGAGTATCCAGGTGGAAATAGAGAAAAATAATAATAATTAGTGTAGCTGCTGTT
Organism: Danio rerio; assembly: GCF_052040795.2. Classification (NCBI taxonomy): domain Eukaryota; kingdom Metazoa; phylum Chordata; class Actinopteri; order Cypriniformes; family Danionidae; genus Danio; species Danio rerio. The sequence continues at coordinate 15,046,538 of NC_141044.1, forward strand.
TATAATGTATTTAAACATGAGATGCAAAAGTGAAATGATATAACTGAAAATAGCAGTTACGTAAACAAACATTGAAAGCATATGAGTATTTTAACAAAAAGGAGTGTGCCCTACAAGTGGTTTGTCAAGCCCACTCACCTGTGAGGAGCACACTCATGTATCATACTATTATGTGATGCTCTGAGTGTATGTTTTACTGAAAAGATTTAGGTAGGTTTTTTTTTTATTTAGTTTAGAACTGAAAGAGTGTGCCTGAGCCTCTGGCATTACCAGGAAGACTATTCCAGAGTTTAGGAGCCATAAAAGAGAAGGTTCAACCTCTTTTAGTGGACTTTGCTATTCTGGGTACTACCAGAAGCCCCGAGATTTGAGATCTTAAAAAGCGGGTTGAATTGTAGGGAGACAGAAGGTTGATTAGATAAACAGGAGCTAGATTATTTAAAGCTTTATAGTTAAGAAGCAATAAATCAGAAGTATGAAGCAGTCCACAGTTTTTTTTAACTGATAATTATAATAGTAAATGTTTCTTGAGCTGCAGGTCATATTAGAATGATTTCTAAATACACATAAGTATATTCATCATTCATCAATCATTGCTTTTAATTGTAATGAAATCTAACACTTTTACTGTACATTTACTGCACTTTGATCAAATAAATGCAGCCTCAGTAAGCAGAAAAGCCTTCTATAAAAACATTTAAAAAAGAATAATTTAATAATCAAATTAAATGTTTGAGTTGTATGAAAAGTTAGTTGATAAAGATATGTTATGATGTGCAGGGATAAGTATTAATCTTCAGGATATTATGAATGTTATTAGGCTTTTTTTGCTTAAAAAAAAAAAAAAAACTTGAAATGCCAGTGACATGAAGTTTGTGTGCTTTGGAAAGGAATGTGACTCAGTCCGGTTAATGGTAATGATATACTTGAGTAAGTTCAGTCACAGAGCAGACAGTGTCCTCTTCTATCTCCATGAATATGAGATTGGAGGCAATGCCCAAGCCAAACCTAAACACAGCCAAATCCACAAATCAAAAGGCCCATTTGGCAACACTTTTAAGGGTTAGTTCAGTAGAACGGTTCGAGTGAACAACAGAAGTCCAGTTCAAAGAATGACTTTGATATCAGGTGACATTAATATGTCCAACAGAAAACAATAATAAACCTTTCAGAGGAGCTTTGGTATCTGTTTCCCCAGTGACTTAGTGAGACAAAAAATGGCCAACGAACGCTGCTTAACTTTTTTTTTTTTCAAGTGAACATGACCTTACTCATTTTAGAGACTTATTCTTTGTCTTATTGTGAAGGACTTACTAGTGCAAGTTTTCTTAAGAAAAAAAAATAATAATCCTTAACAAAATGTAATTACTTGCTCTGTTTCTGAAACTATTTATTTTAGGCTGATATAGCTTTTTAATCCTTCCCTTTCTAGATAAAATCCAGCCCTGGCTTGGCACTACATTTGACTTATTTTTTATATTAACTTTTTTGACTTTTGACATTTACAGCCAATCAAGCAATCAGTCAACCTGTAAATACATATAGTCTGCTAATAACATAAACTATTCTTTGTTTATTTATAACATGAAAATGTATAATTTTCTGCCATGACATTATCCGTTTTATTTTAACCTTTTTGTTTTTATTTTTTTCATTTTTTTACAGGGTTTTAAGTTTTACTTTATATTTTAGAGGTAAACTAGGCTGTAAATAAATTTGATCCAACTTAAGTGATCTTAACAGTTTGAATTAAAATTGCTTTTATCCTGAGATTCTTTCGAATAAGATGTTAAACCGATGTCCCGACTTTGGTCATCAAAAATCCAAGGACATTCTTCATCTTCTTCTTCTTCTTCTTCCAAAAAAAAAATAAAAGAGTAGCTGTTTAGAACTTAGCAGCATTCAGTCCAAATTTGCCCACATTCCTCTGACTATCTTGGCCTCCTAACTATACCCATATCATAATTGGCTTCATCACTCTGTCTCCTCTCCACCAATCAGCGGGTGTGTGGTGTGCTGTTTGGCACAATATGGCTGCCATCGCGTCATCCAGGTGGATGCTGCACACTGGTGGTAGATGAGGGGTTTCTCCCCAAAATGTGTAAAGCACTTTGAGTGTCCAGAATCATAATTTCATACAGAAACAATTAAAATACATTATTATTATTATTATTATTACTATTATCACAGTTTTAAAAAGGCAATTTTCTACTACTGTACAAATAAAGAATAACATGCTTTGACAAATTATAATTGAATCCTTAATGAAATAATTGTATTAGTACTGTATATAAGAGTGAGACAAATACTGCCATCAAGATGAATTCTAAATGACACCACATGGCAAACGTAAACATGTACACTAAATTTGTAGACTTTTTTTCATAACATGCATTCATAATAAAACCACAAGAAAAATATAAAAATAATAATAATTTTTTCAACATTTCCAGACTGCAGGAAAGTGCCTGAAAATCTTCTGTTACTTATAGAATTTAATCCGAAGGAAAATTAATATGTCAAAATGACTATTAAAAACCAGTTTTTAACATGAGTAGGAATCTTTTAGGATTCAAATTTTGGACTTTTTACAAGATTAATAAGTATTTTGGGTCTCCATAAAGTGTCTGTGAAATTTCAGGTCAAAATACCCATCAGATCATTGATCTGATGGGTACTTTGAAAATATTGAAAAGTCACTTTTTGGGTCAGAAAGAATTGTAGCTGTTTTTGCACCTGTGCCTTTAAATGTAAATGAGCTGGTTCTCCCCGCCTACTCAAAGTAGGTTTTCCCTACCCACACTTCAGAGGAGGATAACCAGGGTCAGATGTCAGGATAAACACAGCACAATGACACCAAATTATGCCTCGATTTCACAGAAAGGTACAGTACGGTACGGGTCAATACAGTATGGTTATCAGGCTTGTGTTTCCACTGCCAAAGGGTGCCCTTTTAGTGAGCGTGGTGTTCGACGGAAAGTTGCAGTTGACGTAGTTCACATATCGTATGAGAAACACTTGTTACTAAACAAATGCTTTATATACAGAAATACTTATGTATAATTTAATATTCAGTACTAACCTTTCTATGAACAGGATTTGATAGCTGCTGATGTTTTTCATGCTTCACTCTGCTGTTTGTCCGTTTCTGAAAGGATCGGATGACAGAGGCACTTCAATAAGCGAAGTGAACTCTGGAGAAAGTGAAACAGCCGGTGCTTTAGACGACTTTGTAAACAACAACAGGACATGGCAGATTCTGCTCTTCCACTTGGCTTTGTGGATGTTCATCAAGACGACAACAAGGTTTGTTTGCACTTGGGTTGACCATGGCTGGCTTGTACTCACGCTAGTGATGTTTCTCTGTAAAATAATAGCTTTCTTTCAGCTGCATGTCTTGCTCTGCCTTTTACCTTTTGTTTTGCTACGTACCCTTTGGAAGAGGTACCCAAAAAGTGCAATGGTACGGTTAGACAGTAAAAAACGGCCATAAAAGTGTACCGACCTGTACTGTACCACTCAGTGGAAATGAGCCATTAGACACTATGAAACAGTCTCGAATATCGCAGTAAAACTGCGTTCACACTGGGCTTTTCCTCCCATAGACCATTCATACGCACGCGAATGTGTCAGATCGGAAACGCAGGGGTCATGCGTCAAGTTTCGCAGGTTGCTGTGGTGCAAAGTTCAAGCTTGGTGATCTCTGACCTGCAAAATTGCATCACTCGACTGCGTGAGACCAACCAAGGATCAAAATATGACCTCTCTGGACAGAAATTTAAAACAGAGCAATCACTCGCTTTTTTTATTGCCTAATAATATAGTTTATTCCCTCCCCTTTTCGCAGCGCCGCATGACAGAATTCGAACACACTAACTCTAGTGTGACCGTAGACCGTAGCTTTAGATGAATTCAATTCAATTCAATTCAGCTTTATTTGTATAGCGCTTTTACAATGTAGATTGTGTCAAAGCAGCTTCACATAAATGGTCATAGTAACTGGAACAGTGTGGTTCAGGTTGTTCAGATGAATGAACCACACAATGTCAGGCAGTTGCTGGATCCATCAGATCCACCTGAACCCACTTACACTCAATCTCACTTTCTGATTACTAATCAGCACCTGCGCACAGACACACATTGAGTCTTCAAAATGTCTTTAAATATTTGGTTCTGAAATCGATTTGCAAACACTGTGTTATGTACAGTCATAGAGTTGTCCTCTATAAATCTGCTCTGATTCAGAAGCCTATAACAAACTGATTCTGTTGTGTCCATTGTGAACAATGAGAGCACACCTGCAGCTTAAACAAACACACACCAGTGTCTGCGTCACTCACTGAGTCACTCCATCAACAAACTCTCAGACGGAAACAGATGGACATAATGAACTAAGTGAAGAGGGAGTGCTTTACTCCTGAAGCCCTTTCATTATTAAGAGTTTCTGTAATATTACACTAAAAAAAGAGATCTGCGGTTGTCAGATAAACACAGTCTGAGAAAATACAATGCAGGGGTCAACAAGAGTGAAGCATAAAGTTTGCTAAAGAGTGGTGTGCATTAAGGAAAATAATTACAGCATGTTTATTTATTTTTATAAGATACTGAGTCATTCTAAAGAGGCTAAAAAACCTCTAACAACAGGTTGTCCAGAGTAAAATCAAAGGGACAGAAAACCCTTTCAACCAATCATAGATGCCTTTTTTCCCCCAGGGTTTTCCCACATTATACTATTCTATCCTGCTATCATTCCATTTGAATAGTTTACTGTATTACTTCTCTATTTTTAGGTTGTCATAAAATATTATTATTAAATTATAATTACTATTATTTTAAACCATATTACCCCAGATATGCTCTATATTGTTCATGTCTGGGGACTGGGCTGGCCAATCCTGGAGCACATTGACCTTCTTTGCTTTCAGGAGCTTTGATGTGGATGCTTAAGTATGAGAAGGATCCTGCTGGAGTGTTTGACCTCTCGGGTGGTTTGTAAAGTAATGGGCAGCACAAGTGTCTTAATACCTCAGGCTTTTGATGTTGCCATCTATATTGCAGATCTCTCACATGCCCTAATACGAATGTAACCCCAAACCTTTACTGATTTCCGTGCGAATCTTGGGTGTATGCGGGTTCCAATAGGTCTCCTGCATTGTTTGTGATGATTGGGATGCAGTTCAACAGACGATTCATCAGAAAAATCTACTTTCTGCTATACTTTTCAAAACAATTAACTTGAAGTCAAGATATTACTTGTTGCTCTTACAACTGGGTTCAACGACAAGACTTTTGTCATGCAGTGTAGTACTACTTGTGGGATAATTACTATATTAGCGCTGCATCTATTGCTGTGACACCTTTGTAAACGTGATATGAACAAATGTGTGACACAAACCAACCCACAACACAGAAACAATAGATGCTATCAATAGTGATCTTGTGCAGTAGCTGCTGCTGACTATTTAAATGTATTGGTTTGGTGTCTCATGTTGCAAATCTAAGGATGCTAATAGTGATGATTCTCTTGAAAAAACTGGTGTTCATAAATCTGTGTACATCATGCTTTGGTAATGGTATGGCTCACTTGAAACCTCACGACAGGTTTACCAGGTGCTAGGTACAGAACATAGTGAAAAAGTCAAGAGCAAACCATACAGAACCAAACCTTGCTGTGCTATTCAGTAGAAAAGCACATTTAGGCCTTGCTCATAGCTCTTGAGAGTGGTCTTTTTTGATTGGTTTTCTAATGCCTGTAAATGTTTTGCACTGCTTATGTACTCTGCGTGCCTTATGCACCTCACATTTTTGCCATTGCACTGTGCGCTTTCAGTTGAAAAAGGTCAGCTCTTGAGCGTCAATTGCATTTTTTTTTCATTCTCAAATCGAATGAAAGCTGAGGCAGGGTTTCCAATGAGGTAACAGCCGTGTTTGTATTCTCAAGACACCTATAGAGACTTCAGAGATAGAGGAGAGACTAATAAAAATAGTAACACACCGGAAATGCACCTTAACACGCCTCCTTTTTTAGACCAGAATGCCTATGGGTGCACATATGAGTGCAAATGCATTTGCTATTTAGACAGCGTGGTTCAAAACATCAAAATGACTCTTCGCCGAGCTGAAACTAGCAAACGACAATTGCGTCGCACCTTGCGCCGCTTTGTGTCGCGTGTATAGGACCCATTAACATTCGAGAAGACAGAGGGAGAACTAGAAAGACCAAAAGGAATAGAAGGTATAGAAACTGTCACTGGGAAGAATTTACATTATTTCCCCAAGTGGGACATGTTCCTGGATTAACATCTAGATTGATCCTGGAGCAACATCCCATTTAGCCAATCAGAATTAAGGGATACGTTTACCGTTTATGCTAAGTTTAGGCTTACGGTTAAAATCACACCCACCCACTGGGTAAGAAGGTTTACAAAAATGTACTTTGTACAAAAATAGTGCATATTGGTATCTTAAAGTTACATATTTGTTCCTAAGATAAACACTTGTAATTTTTGAAAAAGTACCACACTAGTGACAGCTCTCATACCTTTATTTCTTAAAGTTTGTAGCTATATATTTGCATGGGTAGAATCTTTACTAACAGATCATACTATTTAAGGGTTCCCTGGCACCAGTGCTATTGGATCTGTTTGATTTAGTGTTTATTTGCATTGGTTAGGATCCACACTGGCACTTTGTTTCCAGGAGGGTTTTCTCAGGGGACTGTGGTATGCATAACTCTCACATGACCCCTCACAACTTCCTTTTATTTCTGCACAAAAAACACTAACCAGTCTTACATGCACATTACACCTTAATGTAATTAGACATGCTTAATGTGAAAGGTCCATTCAGACATTCAAACTAATGACATAAATGAACCTGTATTTCAGACTCTATAGAATTATACAACACTGAAACTCCTGACACAGTTTAACATGCATTTTTTTCACAGCAACCAGACACATATATCCTGTAAAAGTGTACTTTTGCTGATCTTTTAGTGCAGTGGTTCTCAAACTTTTTTCACCAAGTACCACCTTAGAAAAAAATCGTCTCCAAGTACCACCTTACGACGCTATTTTTTAACCAGTATTAAAAAATAGCGCCGTAAGCCTAATTAAGCAGCTACAGGTGTGCACAGTTTTAAAACGATGCAGATTACTTCCTATTAGTAAGAATATGTATCATTGTCAGTCACTTTAAACATTTGAAATAGTCTGAACATTAACTGTGCTTGCAGATAAAAAAAAAAAGTTTTAGTTAAAATGTGCTTTTAAAAGTTCATTAAAAAAAATGGTGCTGTTCTTAAAAAGTAAAAAGAAAACTGCAGTACTTAAATCTAAAGTATTCATAGTAGCCTATTCATCAAAAGCTGGAAATGCTGCTTGGACCTTATAAATATAGGCTATATGTCATATTCATACACTTTCAGACAAATCTTGAAATAAATGTTAAATGTACATGACAGGGTTCATACAGGCACAGCCTAATGAAAATCAATTCCAGCACCTATTTTTTTTTCAAGACTGACATGCTATGTATTGAAGACCTGAAATGTATTCTCAGCAACCCATAAAACATTGCATAGGAATGGATACAAATAAAAACCATTAATAATAATATTTATTAATCATATATTAATAATATAATAAACCTGCACTAAATGCTTGTGAAATCTTTTTTGTACTCAGGTAAAAATACTAATACACTGCTAAAATAACACAAATTTTAGTAAATAATACTAATATTAGGTAAAAGTACAAATTACTCTTTTAAAAAGTACTAGTTGGTTACTTTTTTTTAAAAATCTGATTTTCATTATGAAATCACATTTTTTTTTAAGTGTAAACCTAATTTAATGGTTTGATTGCTTACATCCCAAAGCTACATGTATAATTTGCACTAACAAAGGAAGTATGGTCGATTTTTTCCTTTCATGACAATTAATCTTTTTCAATAGCACTGGTAAAACTACCAAATAATCTTTAAGGCCATAGAGACACTTTTTGCCCATTTTTAAAAATATATATTTTTAAGCGTTGAAAGGTTAAATTAAAGTATATGGTAAAAAGATTTAAATTTAGCCTTTTATTTACATATTTTACACTATTTTTCTTTACAATATGGCAAATTTGTTTCTTAAATAGCTGTACATCACATGTAGATTTTATTTTACACTTGATCTTAATCTAAAATAGAAACGTAAAAAAATACAAGTACACTGTCAGTAAAAAAATAAAACAAATGACTTCATTTTACTTGAGGTATTTGAAATATGACGACACTACATTTATCAAAGCAGTGCTTTAAGAGCCTTATTGTAAATTGTGATAAATAAACAATAAGTAGGCTAACAATGGATTGCTTTGACCTGTAATGCTTTAGGACAGATCAGAATACACCTAAATGTATAAATCACACAAATACCTCATCCAGAAACATTTCCAGCATAATTATTTTGTCGTAAAGAAATAAAAAATGTTCCACCTTTGCTAAAAGTAAGTTTCACTTCACAACACAGCCAAATAAGAAGACCATTAGCATTGTCATCGATCATGTATCAATCTATTTCTAAATATTTGATAACTTTGAATACTTTTGACTAAATTTAGTTAAGGAGCAAAGATAAATAATAAAAAATAGTGGAAAGATCGCGATTGTATTCTATCTGAGCACACAGGCGATCATGAGAGGACTTGCAGTTCATTTGAAAAAAGCCTATTTAAGAGCTCGCATTTCTGTTTTAGCGATTTGCGTACATGAATGCGCTCTCGTGTTAAAATAAAGCACTCGCCGCATTTGCAGAAATGAGTAATTGCGCAATAAAGTTACCTTCATTCCCGCGCCGCCGCCATTCAGAATGTATTTAGAGGAGTGACAGGTCAGAGGCGAGTCGACTGGCTGTCGGAGAGCGAAACGTGTATGAAGATCATCAAATAGGCAGGAAATATGTACACGGTTTAATGACTCTGCTAGACATCTCTGTAGTGAAAACATCCGAGAAGTATAATTCCAACAAAACACTTGTTTTTAAGTTGTTTTTTCTGTCTCTGCAACACAGAAAGCCTTTGTCCCGCCCTTACGTTTCACGCAACTAGACAAGGTCGACTGTGATTGGCCACTTTTCATGTCAGTCAAATCACGCTTCAGAATCAATTCTTAAACTTCGGAAACTGATTTTTAGCAGCTTATGACACAGTGCACTAAAATAAACACTCTAAGCACAGCGTTGTGATCGTACGCTTCACAAAACAGCCAATGCTGATCACATCGATGTTATATTACGCATTAAAGGATTAAAAGTGTTAATTGTTTCTTTCATTATTTAGCGATTCCTCCGCGTACCACTAGGAGGAAGCCCGCGTACCACTAGTGGTACGCGTACCACAGTTTGAGAACCACTGTTTTAGTGCATTTATTTGGAAACTAAAGTAAAGACTTTGTGTTTTCTCAACTGCATGTTATTTGCTCAGAAATAAAAATAATTTGCTGATGTTAAATTAACTTCATAAAAAGGTGCTTGTGTGTTTATTGAGATAAAATATTCAAACTATTCTTTAGTTTGGTGCCTGCTTCTGCAATGTAGTAAATATAACATAAAAATACTGAAGTAATTTCTAGTTTAAATCAATAGCTTTAGGCAAGAAAAAAAAACATGTAATAATATTAAATTCAAGATTTTATAAAATAATGCTTGACCTTATATGTATACTTATATGTATACTTGTTGTTATTTTTACAATTCTTTTTTTTGAGAAAATCAAATGAATCAATTAAAGTAATAAACACTAAACTTATTTTTGACCTATTCAAGTAATTATTTTCCTGTTCATTTTGTAAAATGGCTCTGATACAATCTACATTGTAAAACGCACTGCTTAAATAAAGGTGGCTTGACTTGACCTAAAGGGATTTTAAATGAAGCATACACTTTAAAAACTTGGCTTGATCCAATGCTACATTGTTTTTGCACTCAACCTGCGGTCTGTGTGGGTCTTAATACCCAAGTATTTTTATGGGGACTCTATACTGCTCAGTGAGTGCCGTCATTCGGATGAGATGTTAAACCGCAATCCTGACTTTCTGTGGTCGTTCAAAATACCAGGATTTTCCTCTAAAAAGAGTAGAGGTTAAACCCTGGCCAAATTTACCCACCGGCCCACACCAGACACTTACATCTGGCCCACATACCGCATGGAATGATTGCACCTGGTCGGTCCATTCCTGTTTGTCAGTTCTGGGCTACAATTAAGCCATAGGGATACCACATATTAGCCATAATTCAACCAAATGAACCATAATTGACCTTATTTTGGGCCACAGTTTGCTTTTATTCTGGTACTTTCATCTGGACCATATACATGAATGGAATGATGGCTCTAGGGTGGTCTGCTCCTGTTTGCCAGATCTGGGCCACAAATTAGCTATATTACTACCCATATCTGCCATGTCAAAGAGCTATGGTTTGACCCCTATAATTATCAAATGATCACTGTACTTTATCTTTACCAAAAGTGATCTAGGATAACAGTACCATACTTTCCACATCTAACCTCAGCTGATTGAGTTCATACTATCTTTAGCCAGAGATACTCGCCCATATTTTCCATATTTCATCTGGTCCACTTTAGGGTCACAGCCACATTAGCCAGAGTTTACTGTGCCAAGCATTTGCTAAAAGTGGTCCACATATGTTTTAAGATAAACTGGGCCACATTTGCTATATTTTCTCTGAGCCACTTTATTCTAACAGTCACATTAGCCAAAGCTTACTGTGCTGAAAATTTGCCAAAATTGGTCCACATGCGTTTTTACATAGCTGGGCCACATTTTTTCCCAGAGATAGGTTGCGGCTGGAAGGGCATCCGCTGCGTAAAAACTTGCTGGATAAGTTGGCGGTTCATTCCGCTGTGGCGACCCCGGATTAATAAAGGGACTAAGCCGACAAGAAAATGAATGAATGAATGAATGGGCCACATTTGTCATATTTTCTCTGGGCCATTTTAGGCTAAAGTGGTCCACATATGTCTTAAGATAACTGGGCCACATGTGCACCTACACATGTGAGCCACTTTGGGTTTAGACCCAGATTACCCTTAAATAACTATGCCACATTTTTGCCAACTTTCTTTTCCGTCATTTGGGCCAAATTTGACATTTTCCACATAGACCACATTAAGCTCACATTCAGATTACATTTTGCCTTAAGTGCATAATCTTTGCCTTAAATAGCCCATATATGAACTGGAATCTTTGGCCCACTTTTGCCATTGTACAGGTGGGCCACTTTAGGCTCACATTTATTTTGTTTGGGCCAAAGGAAGAACACCAGTGATGCATCATTTTGAGTGTCCAGAAAAGCACTATATTAATGTAAGAAATGATTAATTAAATTGTACTTTACAGAGTTCCACAAAGTAAACAGAGTGAACATTTAAAAAAAAAGTTTACTTTTTATTACTTTTTGATTTTATTGGACTGCACAAAGCAGCATTATACCAGAACCTTAAAATCTGTTTAGTATTTAGTAAGAGCTGCCTTTTTCTCAATGTGATAACGAGAGAGCCGGCATCTGTTGACATGGCATAATAAAAGCTCCACTGCTTTCACGCTGCTTTGCGCTCGTTCGAGTTCAGACTGCATGATTTTCAAAGGAGTTGAGTCACAGATGTTTTCACACTGCATGACTATCAGGGCTAGCGTTCCAGTGGTGCTGTGTTTACACTGCAAATGGATCGGTGACGGGGTTTCACACTGCATATCTTAACAATAGGAAGAATCGCTGACAACTTTGTCTCGGTCTGCAAACTACATCTCACAACCAAACACACGCAAGAAGCGACATGGAAACAATGTGAGGTCACGTATTATATCTTTTGGTATTAACTACATAATGAGAAAGAAGCATTTAGAGGGGTAGACAATGTACTTATTTTGTTCATCTGGCTAATGCAAAAAATCATCAATTTCTCTCCAAGTGTTTTTTCTTTTTCGACCCGGTTGTGCTTTTGCTCAGATGACACGTCGAACAGACATGGGTGCTCCTGCCAAATTTCCACTAGTTTTTCCTCCATTTCTTGCGTCCAAATAGATCAAAAAAGCCCTTTTCTCAACCGATGCCAGGCTTGTTGAAATTGTGTTCTCTACCTTCGTAACTTCTCCCTTAACTTCCTGCTGGCCTGGATGCTGCACTCTCATTGGCTGTAGGTAATCACTGATGTTATTTTTTATCAGAACTAATTTCACAAAGCATGATTTTGAATCCTTGACAAAATCAGATTCATTTAGCATGCCAAATATCTCACCAGTGTCTGCGACTTATCTGCAATTCTCTTAGATCGTGTTTTTGATAGTTAACACTGTGTGATTGTTACCCACATGAACGGGCTTTGATTTGCCTGTATTTTCTAACAATTGTGCAGAGTGAACTCTGCATTACTTGTTTTGTACTTCCTTGATAATAAGTTTAGAATACTTTAGCTCATCCATCTACATGATTTCTGCTGGAGACCTGTAGGATGTAATGGAGATGACAAATACCACGATTCCATACTTGGTTATGGCATCATCAAACTACGCTTTGTTAGTTGTGAATGCACGCCCTCTAGAGGCGAAAACCACATACTGTGTCTTAGTAAAGCACATTTGACTTTATTTTATGATGTAATTTACTTGAAAATAACATTACAAATTAAATTATTTGTAATTTTAGTGTACTGCATAGTGAGGTCAGTTCCTTTGGTTTGATGAGGATGAAGATGTTAAATAGTGTTACTTCTGGTTCAACAATCAAAGCAATCAAATATTGCCAGCAGTCATAACAAATCTCCTAGAGATTAATTCTCACTAATATCCTGTTTTTCCCTTGATCTTGCTTTCTGAGCATGAGCAGATCTCATTCCTCTCATGATTAGTCTGAGTTCCCTGCAGAGGAGACAACCGTCTCAGCCAAGCAGATACAAATACATGAAGAATTTCAGCCTTGGTCTCTCAACTTTCATATCATCATGACTTCTGTGATGATCTGCACTTTACAAGATGTTTAATCACATCATAAATGTCATAACTGCTATCTAGGACACATGAACACATTGCGATTCTTTGTTATGACATTAGTAATGAAACATTACATTACATTGTAACACCTACAATACAGAAAAAAATATATATATTACTAAGATGCATTTTATTTACAATATCACATAGCCTGAACAGTTTAACAGCAGTTTATGTTTCTGCTACTCATCTGTATCAGATCATTTCACAATGCTTGGTTCGACCTTTATTGGCTTCAAAGAAAATGCCATTGAAGTGAACCGGGATCTTTTGAGTTCTTTCAGAAAGTCTTGTTTGCATACCTGAATTCAATCATTCCTATGTTGTTGTTCCTCTAGCTTTTTGCTAGATCTGGTGATAATTGTCTGTAAACCAGTAGCATTGAGCAGTGAGCCTAGCTTCCCACTTGTGGTACTGTTCTGTTGTGCTTGGTACCATTAGCCATAAGGTTGTATGGTACGGTTTGCCAATTTGGTACATTTGACAGTGGAAAGCGAAAAAATGTGCACAGTAGTGTACTGTACAAAACCATACCTCTGTTTCAGTTTTTGCATTTTTATTGTTTTGTTTAGCTCAGCACAAGCTTGTAATATCAAAAACAAAAAGGATACATTAGTGCATCTATCAGAAATAGATCATATAAACGTTTTTCAGTTCATATGATGGAGTGGAACATTTTTCAGCCTTCATTTTGCAATGTTAACATTATAGCAGATCAAGCCTTCACAGCCTAATGTCTCAAGGTTTTGGTTAAAGGACGTATTGTTTCTCCATTTCCTTGGATATCTGCAACAAAAACCAAACATTTCAAATGTTGAGCATCTCTCAATCAGATGTGATTGTATATATATATATATATATATATATATATATATATATATATATATATATATATATATATATATATATATATTTTTTTTTTTTTTATGTAAGATTGAATGTATACATAAATAGACTTAGGTGAACACATTTGGACAGGTTGTAAACTTTGTTTTATTTTCAGTCAGTTTAACAGCTCTTGTTTAAAAGTACAGAACAAACATTTCTGCCGCTCATCAACGTCAGCTCTGCATTTCACAATGCTCGATTCAGACTTCCTAGACTTCAAAGAACACACCGTTGTCGTCTACACCCTTCAAGGGATTGGGACAGCTATTGAGTGCTTTCATGAAGTATTTCATGCACATGTTTTGAATTTTTGGATCTTCTTTGATTTCTGATTCTACTTACAGTTTTACGCTTTGACTTTGCCAACTGGTTTATATGTGTTGATCTTTGCAATGCCATTGTACCACTATGTCGAATATAAAGCGGATCTTCTCTCTAATTCAGTTATGCAGTGTACTGATTAGATAACAACTAATTCCCTAACATCATTTTCATGCCTAATCACATTTGCATCACTCCAAAGAGGAAACATTGCAGACATACCACAGTTAATTAACAAACACAACAAACCGAGGCTCATTGTGGGAGGTTAGCAAAGGCGGATGTGCTTCTGTAGTGTCTGCTTGTGATGGTGATGTGACAGAAACAGGGCCGTGTGCTGCCCCAGGCGAACAAGACTGGAGCAAGGCCAAATGTTCACATTCCTCCTACTGTTTTCCTGCTTTATAAGCTTCTGGGCACTGATCTGAGATCAGTTTGATATGGTTGGCCAGGGCACGGCGGCCAAAAGAGCAGCTCAGAGAGAGAGAAAGCTCTCACACACCCTTCACTCAAACAACATTTCCCCACCTCTCTTTTTCTCTACCTCGTCCACTTTTGTGTGCAGGATTGAGGGCAGAAACGCTCCAGACGCTCTCAATTTAACAGAATAGCTCTTTTCTTTCCACCTGAGCACTTGTTTTTCTCTGGGCAAACAGACGAGCTGTGTGGCCACAGGAATTCTAGGTCACAGGGATTCCTCCGGCTAAGATGACTTGTGATAGTTTACCTGTGATAGTTTCATTTCCTCTTCAGCAATGAGATCTGTGGCATTGATTTTAAGAGGAACTTGAGTACAGTAAATGGGACGTTTGCCTTTTTAAGCTATAGGGGGAACATTGAGTTCTTTTTGGAAATTATGGGGTTGTTGTCAGTCAAGCAGAATGCCCTCCTGCTGGTGGCTACTTTTTTTGGGATGTGCCACTTTTCCGATGGGGGATGCTCTGGTAGATGCTGTCAAGGCAGTGATTTCACCTGCTTTACCACAGACTGGAGGATGGACCATGTTTATGGGACATGCTATTGTGATGAGAAGTGTTTAAAGACTAAAGATTGTTGCTTTGATTACCCAGCAGAGTGCCCAGGTAAGTGGTCAATTTGGACCATATCATTAGTCTTAATCCTTAAACATATTTTCCTTGTATGCATTTGCAAAATGAGTCTTATACAGTCTGACGCAAAGCATGCTGGGAGCTAGAAAACAGCCCGTTTAAGTTCAGCTTAATATAATTACATTCTGAGTTCATGTAACTTGTTTCTATTATATACAGTTGAACTTAGAATTATTAGCCCCCCTTTGAATTATTATTATTATTTTTTGAAATTATGTTTTATAGAGCAAGAAAATTTTCATAGTATGTCTGAAATTATTTTTTCTTCTAGAGAAAGTCTTATTTGGTTTATTTCAGCTGGAGTAAAAGCAGTTTTTAATCTTTTTCAAAAACATTTTATGGTCAAAATTGTTAGCCCCTTTAAGCTCTATTTTTTACGATAGTCTAAAGAACAAACCATTATTATATAATAACTTGGTTAATTACCCTAACCTGCCTAGTTAACCTAATTTACCTAATTAAGCCTTTGGTAACACTTTATTTTGATGGTCCATTTGAGTATTAGTAGACTGTCTGCTTAATATCTGTTGATACTGCTCCTTTAACAGACATTTAACTGACTATAAGAAACATTGCAAGTCCATGTCAACTTACCCAAACCCTAACCCCAACCCTAATTTTTTCACATGTAGATGCAATGTAACTTAATTCAACAAACGGACCATCAGAATAAAGTGTGACTAAGCCTTCAAATGTCACTTTAAGCTATATAGAAGTGTCTTGAAAAATATCTAGCTAAATATTATTTACTGTCATCATGTCAAAGATAAAATAAATCAGTTATTAGAAATGAGTTATTAAAACTATTATGTTTAGAAATGTTTTGAGAAAATTGGGGAAAAAAATAAACAGGGTGGGTAATAGTTTAGGGGGGCTAATAATTCTGACTTGAAATGTACATAAAAGAACCTCATTTTGTTAAATTAATTGCACATTGCATTTAGTTTCTCTTTGATGGTACATCAAATTTGATTTGATGGCAGACTATCTAAAGAATGGCAGCTAAATGTGGGTTACTCAAGACAATAATTTATCTAAATCTAACAAAAAGAGGTATATAAAGGTATAAAATAAACAAGACAAGGTGAATGTAATCTAGAAACATACAATCCTAAAACTTTACAAGTAGGCTGTTTTCTTGCTGCCCTGTTAGGGAATGACTTTGCAGAAGCGTTCCAGGTACTTTACAAGATTTCAGAGAGACACCTGACGCAGCATAAAATATTTATTGATCAAAAATCATTTGTCAGCTTTGGTCATATTATTTTGTAATTTTACCTAAACATTCCTCAAAAAAATAAAAAAATCATGTTTCAATGCACAAAACAAGTGGCTTATTAAAAAGATGAACAAGACAATAATATTTTAATAATGGCAGCTGTTAAGTCTGTATAAACCCCAAAAAAAAAAAGAAAGAGACATTTATGTGTGTGTTACGTATGTGTGTTTTATGTTTAACACCACACAAATGAAAATAGAGGCAGTTCAGTTACCTGGAAAAGCAATTAATATTGTTTCCATAATGACAGCAAAATGAAAGAATTATCTGCCGACTGTACAGCAAGATTGACAATCAGAATCAATTAGATTTATAGTTTCGTTTTAGTAAATAATTCAGTCCAGAATCCAATATTTAAATAACAAGGCATGATAAGATGAAATGCCACAGGTTGAAATTGCTGACTGAAAGAATTTGCCTTCATATCCTAGACTGCATGTCAGGTTTAGTGGGTGTTGTGTTTTCTCACATTAGTGGCTCTGTATTTAATACAGTACTAAAAAAATATACCATGCACTCAAAAAAAAAATATATATATATATATTTTGCTCATTGAAACTACTGTTTTAAAATTAGCTGAAACAACACAATTCTTGAGATTTCATTGGAACATCTTAATTGTGAGTTCAATCCACATACATTTTGCCAAAAGTGTTAAGTTAACTTAATCAATTTGTGTTGGGACAACATGAATTAATTCTGTGGAACCCTATATTTTTACAGTGTGTACGTAATAAATTTGGCCCCCAAAAACCTTAAGAATTTTGTTGTTTCAACTCATTTTGAATAAGTTGTTTGAACAAGCAGCAAAAGCCAGTTTTGAGTGTGTGCAACTTAAGTGTGTTGAACTTGCCTAGTTAATCTATAAACTAAGTTAGCCCTTTAAATAGCACTTTAAGCTGATTATCAGTATCTTGTAAAATAGTAATATATTATATACTGTTGTCTTTTTAAAAACAAAAATTTATATTAGTTGTTAGAAATTGATTAAAACTATTATGTTAAAACATTAAAAATCTTCTCTCCATTGGTATATGTTATAGGTAAATAAATTGGGATAATATTTTTTTCTTTAGCTGTATGTGTAAAAACTGATAGATAAGAAACGTATAAATCTGTAGTGGGCCCTGGCACCTAGATATACAGTGTATCTGGAAAGTATTCATAGCGCTTTTTTTGTTACAGCATTATTCCAAAATTGATAAAATATATTGATTCTTCGCTGAAATCTCTGCTGCTCTGAAAATTACAAAGAGCACAGTGGCCTCCATCATCCATAAGTGTAAGATGTTTGGAACCATCGGGACTCTTCTTAGAGCTGGCCGGCCATCTAAGCTGAGTGATCAGGGGAAAAGGACCTTAGTCAGGAATGTGATCAATAACCCAATGGTCACTCTGTCTGAGCTCCAGCATTCTGTGGAGAGAGGAGAACCTTACAGGCGTAACGTTTTGAGAAAACTAGGCACCACTCATAACCAGGCTAATACCATCCCCACAGTGAAGCTTGGTGGTACCAGCATCGTATTGTGGGAATGTTTTTTAGCAGCAGGAACTGGAAGACTACTCAGGATAGAGGGAAAGATGAATGCAGCAATGTACAGAGACATCCTGAATGAAAACCAGCTTCAGAGTGCTTTTGACATCAGACTGGGTTGATGGTTTGTCTTTCAGCAGGACAATTACCCAAAGCACACTGCCAAAATAACAATGAAGTGGCTTCACCACAACTCGATGAATGTCCTTGAGTGGCCCAGCCCAGAGCTATATCCTATTGAACATCTGAAAATGGTTGTACACTGTCACTTCCCATCCAACCTGATTGAGCTTGAGAGGTACTGCAAAGTGTAATGGGCAAAAATTCCCAAAGACAGGTGTGCCAAGCTTGTGGCATTATATTCGAAAAGACTTGAGGCTGTAATTGATGCCAAACGTGCATCAACAAAGTATTTAGCAAAGGACGTACATGTGATTTTTCAGGGTTTTTTTTATTACATTTGCAACAATCTCAAAAAATATTTTTTTACATTTACATTATGGGGTATTGTGTGTAGAATTTTGAGGAAATAAATTAATTTAATCCATTTTGGAATAAGACTGTAACATTAAAAAATGTGGAAAAAGTGAAGCAATATGAATACTTTCCGGATGCACTGTATGTATCCACTACAATATGTTGTTGATCTGTATAAATTGTAGTCACCTTACTCCCACATCTGACCCGTGTGTTGTGTTTTTAGCCCAGCCGTGTGTAGTGAGTGAGTGGAGTAACTGGAGTGGGTGTGCACAGCCTTGCCAGCCCTCATTCAGAGTCCGGAGACGCAACGTTGAGAGACTGCCCCAAAACAACGGAGAGGCCTGTCTGAGTCTGGAAGAGCAGGCCGGATGCATGGAGTATCAGGACCACCAGGGCCAGTTCTGTTCTCAGACACAAGGTAGACTACTGTATGAAACTGAGTAAACATGACTCATATCTTTTCAAACATTTTTTACAGTCTTTTCCTTTTCTGTTGTTCTTAGTACGTTATGTACAGAACAGTCAAGCTTTAACTGGCACGTGAATTAAAAAAATGTAGATGTTAGTTACAGTATGTTCGTTTTAAGGACATATATTAGCTAGTGTGCTCCAAAACAGTGACAAAACTCATGTTTAGAAAATAAAAAACTCACATAAAAATCCAAAGTTTGCAATTTGCCACTTCCGCATAAATGGATCAACAATTTTTTTCACGTCACTTCATACTTTAGTTTCTCATTAAGTGTTGACCAATCAAATGCTGTGTAGTATCTGACATGCCCCACCCCCTTCAAGACGCTTCACATTTGGTTTTTATTTGATGCTCTTGATCTCAACAGCTCTCACTATGCCCTATTCTTTCTTTATTTTTCAGTTGAGATGACGTCAAACATCGAATAAAAATGCAAATTTTAAAGCACTTCACAAGACCTTTAAATTCATCATTAAACCAAAATGTACTCTTATTTTTATAGACTTTGTCAGGCTTGTTATAAGCTAACTATCTGTGCACTTCATTTGTTTGTAACAATTCATTAACGAGGCAAGGCAGTGGCGCAGTAGGTAGTGCTGTCGCCTCACAGCAAGAGGGTCGATGGGTCGCTGGTTCGAACCTCGGCTCAGTTTCCTCCGGGTGCTCCGGTTTCCCCCACAGTCCAATGACATGCAGTACAGGTGAATTGGGTAGACTAAATTGTCCGTAGTGTATGAGTCTTTGTGTGTGAATGTTTCCCAGAGATGGGTTGTGGCTGGAAGGGCATCCGCTGCGTAAAAAAAACTTGCTGGATAAGTTGGCGGTTCATTCCGCTGTGGCGACTTGGGATTAATAAATGGACTAAGCCGATAAGACAATGAATGATTGAATACATTAACGAGTTGCTGACGGTGACCCGAGTTCAATTCCCAGCTTGTGGTTCTTTACCGATCCTTCTTCTTTCTTTGCTTCCAATGTCCTATCATAATAAAGGTAAAAAAAGTACACCCGAGAGAGTGTAACACACTGCAATTTAAGAAAGCGCATGCAACTACACAAAACACCAGCAAATAAACAAACGATCTTCATCAATTTGAGAGAACACGTGTTACAAATTGGTCACAACACAAATAACTGAAAAAACGCACTACGTCCCCTAGAAACATTTCCGTTGTGTTACGTGGATATTTGCAAGTGTTGTGACTGATTTGCCGCGTGTTACTTCAGTTGTTTGTGTTGTGACCAATTTGCTCTAGTATGCTGTTAAATTGATGAAGATCGCTTTTTTATTTGCTGGTGTTTTTTGTAATTGCATGTGTTTTCTTAAATTGCAGCGCGTTAAGCTCTCTTGGCCACTGTAGAAAAGCCCTAAAAATATATTAGTACATTAGTTAAAGCCAGTAGTGTTTTTTTGCCCAACAAGATTATGACTTACACAATTTCTTAATTACTTCAATTGTGTCTGAAATATGGTCCAGAGTCAGAAAAATGTATAGATATTTTTTAAAAGACTTTGTGTCGATTAAATTAGAACAAAATCATTCATTAATATATACAGCATTAGCAACATTTTGAATAACTTTAGAATAATTAATTGTGTCTGCAGTTACTTGTGAACTTATAGTAATAACTAATACTGCAAATGCTAACGCTAACACATTTTCCCAATGATGGAAGAATCTGGTGCTTCAGTCACAAATCCAGAAGCTTTTGCCCTTGATGGTTTACAGTTAATCAGTTAGTTGTTGTTTTTTAAATAAAAACTAAAGAGAGATTGTGTTGGATTCTTTCCAGGAGCAGCATTTATAACCACAATGGAGTACAGCAAAGGCAGAACACATGAATTGTATGGGGCCCCTGTGGATGCTGGGTACGTATCATCGTAGATTAAGCAAACACAAAGACACTGCTCATTATGAGAATTCAGGATAGGAAGCACTCAATTCAGCAAGTAGCCCTACATCAAAATTTTGTATTTCCCAGAAAGACCTTTTAACTTAATTTCGATATTTAGTAAAGTTAACAGAGAGAGGATGTTTGTTTCTGGTTTGTAGAGTCTGTGTTAATGATACCTAATGCTATCATAATGTTTTACAAGTTTTTGGTTTGTGGAATGTTAGTCATCTAACATCTTTTCTTTTTTCCTTCAATATCATTCACCCTTAGTCCGTATACTCAGTATGCCTTCGCACTAAATTTAATCTTTTTTAGTGTATAATTTAAAAAGTAAAATAATACATACACAATTTTATAGCAAAACAAGAACCTAAAAATAACCGTGAGGGAACATTAAACTACAACAACAACAAAACTGTAAAAAAAATATTTAAAGGTTCACAAAATCCTCAAGTACTTTTTTTGAGATTTAACAGATTTGTGTGTGTTGAGCATCAGTTAAGAGACTGTTAGCATCTGTTAGCTTTAATTGTGGGAAAAATTGTGGATAAAAAATTTCTGGATATTTTTGAGCTTTTGACAGCTAATTTCAGCTTCCGGGTTTAAAATGATTTTTGGGGCAGGATCAAAATCGGCGACGGAGCGCAGAACCAGCAAAGAGCCAGCTTTTTAATTATTTATGACTGCAGGTGCTTTTCGAAAGCAAGGCAGACCTGCCAGTGCCAAGCCCAAGCTGTGAGAAAAGTACTCACAGCACACAGTATTTAGCTGTTCATGAAGGTGTTTGTTTCCATGATCCACAGGGTTTGTTGCACGTTTTTCCCTGCGATCCTGTCAGGGCAGATACAGCAAAGCTGTTTGTGTCCATCAAGCATTTTTGCCGGGAGAGCTGCACGAGAATTGGAAAATGGCAGACGTTGTCTTTTATCAGGAGTTCGTTCACATTTAGACACATTGCCATGCTGCTGTGTTTGCCTAAATCCTCTAGATTACCATCTGGGCTAATGGTTAAAATAGACAGGTCAAGAGACCTGCTGCACTGAGTCTGCATTCAGACCTATGATTCAGACCTAGGGATTGAGGGAAAAGTCCTCATTTATAGAGTTTATTTCACACGATTATCTTTACAATAATATAAATTGTGGTTATGTGTATATGGAATTATGAATAACAAATGTAGCAGGGCATTACATTACTATTTATTTCTTTGCATTTTTACTTTGTAAACTGTAAAATCATGCGTCTTCTCACAGTTTGCGTCTAATTTTTTGAGCCGACTGACAACAGTTGTTCGCTCCCCTCCTTCTCCCCTGCTGGCCACGTGCACTCCTGCCCTTTACTGGCGGAGCTCCACGCCCATTATCATGCATCTTTTGAAAAAAATCTGAGGTAGACTTGAACCGAAAGTGGGGGATGTCATAGCCCTTTAAGAAATCACCAAATGGGAACCAAAAATTGTGTTAGGGGTATTTTATATTTTGAGTTTATTACATAAAACCTTATTACATAAATACTTTTGACATAAAATGTAGATTAATCAAAATATGTAGAAATATAACCTTTGTATTGTATTGTAGCTAATACTGTATTTTGTTGGTCCTTTTAAGAGATTCTCATGACTACAACTATATTTTTATAACTCTTTATTTCATTGATCCCCCAGATAGACAATCCTCTAATTTTACTACCAAAACCCTAAGAGTAGTAATACTCAGCAAATATTGTAATGATAAAAAGCTGACATGTTACAAGTAAACAGAAAGCCTTAAGAGAAACATTAAAATATGTCTTGATAATAACATTAAACTTTTTATTTAGCATATTAATCCCTCATCTATTCTGCATCCCTCTCTATTCTGCCGCTCTATTCTGCCGCCTAGTTTCTTCAAAACGAAGATAGCTGTTATATGGAACTTATAGTGGCTTAGGAATCGTCTGATTGGTAAACGAGAAACTGAATAATGCAGGGCCAGCTGCAAGCAATCATAAGCACATGATCCTCTCGAAATTAGTTTATAAATAAACTTCGCTTATTTAATTCACCTAAACTGCACAGAAATGCCAACTGGGACTCAAACATCCAACATTCTTGCTGTTGTGAAGCAGTTTTAAGAAGTCATCATTTACTTCTTACAAAGTATTTTGCAGTATTTTAAAAACACAAAAATACAACATACTAAAGTATTTTGATACAAAACATCAACCCCTTTTCATCTTCCCAATCAAACACAAATTCATTCATTGATTCATTTTCTTTTCGGCTTAGTCCCTTTTAATCTGGGGTTGCCCCAGTGGAATAAACCGCCAATTTATCCAGAACATGTTTTATGCAGCGGATGTCCTTCCAGCTGCAACCCATCTGTAAGGAACATCCATACATTCTCATGCACTCATACACTATGGACAATTTAGCCTACCCAATTCACCTGTACCACATGTCTTAGGACTGTGGGGGAAACCGGAGCATGCATAGGAAACCCACGTGAACGAAGGGAGAACATGCAAACTCATGCAATCTTTTTGCCGTGAGGCGACAGCACTACCTACTGCTCCACTGCGTCGCCAAACACAAAATTACAAAATAGTGTTTTGTATTTAAAATACTTATTTGAAATATATGTATCATAAATACTGCCCATCCCTAGTTATATCTAACAATGTGACTTTATTTCTTATAACTTTGTCTCACATTTTCTATAATAGACATTTAGGTAACCCTTTATTTTAAAGCAGAATACACGCTATTACCAAACCATTACTTAAGACTTTTCACTCATTAAACAACTAATTTGCTACTTAATAATAGTTAGTAACGTAGTTAGGTTTAGGTATTTGGTTGGATTAGGGATGTTGGATAACACCATACTTTATAACAGAGATGCCCAAACTAAGGCCCACTTGCCAAAGTTGGCCTTTTGTGTCCTTTGATTTGACCCGCCGGAGGGAAAATGATTGGGTTGGACAAAGCCTTTAACAGAGATTCTCATTTCTATTTTAATGTAATCTTTTGTTTGTTTATTGCTTGTTTTATTATTAAGCTACAAAAACACAAAATGAAATTAAATAATTCAAATAAATGTTGTAAATGAATCAGATTTTTAAAAATTCATGTTCTGTCACTTAATGAATAGGAGACACAGCATAAGACATCAGTGTGCAAATCAAGGCAAAGGCAGATTCAGCATTACTAGTGTATTCAGCATTGAACTCCATTGTATTATAAATTGATTTTTGCTTATTTTTATTGTAATAAGATCATTTTTTTAAGTTTATAAAGTTCAATGCATTAGTTTATATGGTTGAACTTTTTTTTTTTATATTATGAAATAAATGAGAAAATACCCCATGGGAACTGTAATGTAATGTAATCCAGTTTGCTATATTTACTTTCGGCCCACAGCTCTTAAACAAGCTTGGATTTTGGCCCTTCATAAGAAAAAGTTTGGGCACCCCTGCTTTATAAATACTAATAAACAGTCAATATCTTAATATTAAGTAGGTAATAATAGAGTGAATGGAGACTGTTACGGGTTTTCTATTGATGCTCTACAGTTTCTGTATGGAGTTCAAGATGGAGTCTCTGACAGCTCAGTGTATGGGGGAGAACAGACCTTATGCCCGCTGGATGCAGTATTTGAGGGAAGGATACACCGTCTGTGTGGCCTGCCAACCTCCTGCCAATCACAGCTGGGGCTGTCAAGGAGATGGTAACCTGGCGGAAAGGTAGAGTTCCCATAATGCCACAGTGTTAGAGGAGCCATTTTTAATGCAGCTTTAGGCCTATATTTAAAATTGACTGTAAGGTTGAGGTCTTTGCACATTAAATCTGCACTCGCTTTGATTGTTATCACTCGATTGAATGGCTGTTATCAGTGGTCATCAGCTGATAGATATGAACCATGTTGCAATATCAACCATTTCCATGCGTTTTCAATTTGAAAGGGTTTTCTTCAATGTCAAAATATAATGATAGATTTGATGAACAGAATCATTGGTATCCTCAATGCAATGCGAGAATTATCCTGTCAATTCTCCAGTCCTCTGGTGGCTGCACCCAAACATACTTCCTCTTCCATGAACGTTCGAGGTTACAGAAGTAATCCTTCGTTCCCTGAGGAGGGGAACGGAAGTGCTATAAGTGGATTTGATCTTGGAAAATCCACGTATGGGAGGATTCGGTTCAGAAGCCGCTTGTCTGAAAGAGTATTGAACGGGCCAATGAAAGCAATTAATTCGCAGCGTAAGCTTGCGCAGGTGTGCTTGATTGCCAATTATCCCAGTATATAAGCACACCTGGTGCGAGCAAACGCCATCCTTTTAAGCTGAAGAGACTTTTAAACAGCTAAGGGACAGTCATTATGGAGTATAGCATTTCCGTTCCCCTTTTCGGGGAACGAAGGGTTACTTCTGTAACCTCGAACGTTCCCCTTCGGTTGGGGAACTTCAGTGCTATAAGTGGATTTGATCTTGGAAAATCCACGTATTTGAGAACTATGGAAAACGCCATAATGACTGCACCTCACCAACACCCCTTGATGAGAAGGTAGTCAAGCAAGCGTGACGCACCCACATCATGGGAGGCGCGGTCCTCCAACGTGTCCCTGGCCCTAATTTATCCCACTTCAACAGAAGTTTTACGGATTTAGATATATTTTTTGGGAAGTCGTGAGCGTCTAGATAATTCTAGGAAAATACAACAGCACATTGGGAAGCGTGCAATCCCGATAGGGAGGACGCTGCGGAGGCCATCCGCTAACCAAGGGGGGAGATAAGATGACAGAATTTACATATGGACTAGCCCTAAGAAGGTGGAGTGCGCATTGAAAAAGTGGTTAGCGGAGAGGGAAGACACAGGTCCACCCAGAGGGGGTACTTAACCGTGGCGGAATAAGCATACGGGATCGCCTAGTGGGGATCACGCATAGCAGGCACCTATACCCAAGACGCGGGCTGACCAGCGGGCAGACCAACAACGTAGTGGGCCAGCAAGTGACTCCTCTGCTGAGTCAGTGCTAAGGGCCACGGAGGAATCTGCAGGGCTCACCTGACGGGGAACTTTACTGACAGATAAAAAGGCGCACGTATCTCTGCTTTAGGGAGAATGGCGCAGCAACCGTGTTTCAACGCCCTACCGAGTTGTTTCCTCAATCACCAAAGGGTTACCTAATACCCTTGAGGAAACCGGCTCCACTCACAGATTGTAAAACCTTGCAAATGTGTTGGGTTTCGCCCAACCCGCAGGTCTACAAATGTCTGTTAGAGAGGCGCCGCGTGCACAAGCCCAAGAGGATGCAATGCTCCGAGTGGAGTGTGCACGCACTCCCGGGGGACACGGCTCACCTCTGCTCGAATAAGCGAGTGAAATGGAATCCACAATCCAGTGGAATAATATTTTTTCGATACAGCACTTCCCTGCTGCCGACCGCCATAACAGACAAAGAGCTGCTCAGATGATCTAAATTGCTGAGTACGGTCCACATAATTGTGCAGGGCGCGAACTCGACAAAGTAAGGAAAGGGCTGGGTCTGCCTCCTCCAGGGGCAGCGCTTGCAGGTTCACTACCTGATCTCTAAAGGGGGTGGTAGGAACCTTGGGCACATAACTCGGGCGGGGTCTCAGGATAACGTGAGAGTAATCCGGCCCGAATTCCAGGCACGAGTCACTGAGCGAAAATGCCTCCAGGTCCCCGACCCTCTTGATGGAGGCCAACGCGACCAGCAGAGCTGTCTTCAGGGACAGAAATCTTAGAGATACTGAATCGAGTGGTCCAAAGGGATCTGCGCGTAAACTCGTGAGAACGAGGGCAAGATCCCAAGAGGGCATTAGAGAGGGGCGGGATGGATTAATTCGCCTAGCACCTCTGAGGAACCGGATGATGAGGTTGTGCTTTCCCACGGTGCCGCCAGCTACCGCGTTATGATAAGCGGAGATGGCGGCCACGTAAACCTTGAGAGTGGAGGGCGACAGCCTGCTGTCCAGCTTCTTTTGGAGAAAAGAGAGCACAACACTGATCTGGCAATTTCGGGGGTTTTCTCTGCAAGAGACGCACCATTCAGTGAATAGACTCCACTTCAGGGCGTAGGCGCGCCTCATGGAGGGGGCTCTAGCCTGAGTGATGGTATTAACCACCGCACTCGGTAGGTAACCTAAGTCTTCCTCGCGTCTAGGGACCACACGTGGAGGTTTCAAAGATCGGGGCGAGGGTGCCAGATGGTGCCCTGTCCCTGAGAGAGTAGGTCCTCTCTCAAAGGGATCTGCCAGGGGAGGGCCCTCGCGAGGAGGGAGAGCTCTGATATCCAGGTCCGGTTTGGCCAGAGGGGCGCAACTAGCAGAACCTGTTCCTCGTCCTCCCTGACCTTGCACAGAAACTGCGCGAGCAGGCTCACTGGGGGAAACACATACTTGCGCATGCCCCGAGGCCAGCTGTGAGCCAGTGCATCCGTGCCGAGAGAGGGAAAAAAACAACTGGCAATAAGCGTTTTCGGGGGAAGCAAACAGATTTATCTGGGCCTCCCTGAATCGTGTTGGAAGCATCTGTTGAAATAACAACATGGCTGGATGCCTGTGCTAGAGGCACACCGGCCTGTAGGAACAAGGGGTCGTTCCAAGGGCTGAGGGCGCGGCGTCACAGCGCAGTAACAGACTCGGTGTGTGCCTGCGTGCCATGCTGGACTCGATCGTGAAGCCAGTGCTTGAATGGTCTCATATGGAGCAATCCGAGCGGCGTGACGGCGGCTGCAGATGCCATATGCCCCAGGAGCCTCTGAAAGAACTTCAGTGGGACCACTAGTTTGCTGTCAAGCTCTCTCAGACAGCCCAGCAACAGGCGAGCACGTTCCCCGGAGAGGTGTGCTACCATGGTGACCGAGTCCAGCTCCATCCCAAGAAAAGAGATCCTCTGCACGGGGGCGAGTTTGCTCTTTTCTCGGTTGACCTGAAGCCCCAATAGGCGGAGATGCCGAAGCACCTTGTCTCTGTCCATAATCAATTGCTCCCGCGAGTGGGCTAAAATCAGCCAGTCGTCGAGATAATTGAGTATGCAGATGCCCGCGAGTCGAAGGGGCGCTAAGGCACCCTCTGTGAGTTTGGTGAGGACCCGTGGAGACCGAGAGAGCCCGAAGGGGAGGACCTTGTATTGCCACGCTCGACCTTCGAACGCAAACCGCAGAAACTGGTGGTGGCAAGGGAAGAATGGAGACATGGAAGTACGCGTCCTTCAGGTCTATGGCTGCAAACCATTCCCGAGGGCGAGCGCATTGGAGAATGCGCCTCTGCGTGAACATTCTGAACGGCAGCTTGTGCAGACAGCGTTTCAAAACTCGCAGATCTAAGATTGGTCATGACCCACCGCTCATTTTGGGGACAGGGGCGGACAGGGGGTTGACCCTGGTGAAATACACGCCTGTGAACTTCGTGAACTGAATCGCGTAAACGAGTCTGATTGTGCGTATGAGCCACCGCGAGGGGCTGGCCAGCGCTAACCAGGCAGGCAGAGCCCTCGCTAATGGAGTCATCGCTACAATCGCTGACGTACCAGTGGTGGGGCAGCGCGGAGTAGGTGTGCTGATCCGGGAAGCTCGAGGGTCCCGCGGAAGAGCTGGAGGAGAGCGATTCGCTCTGGCTCCGCACCCTGACTCCGGAGAGGGGGCTGGAGGGCTGAGGGAAAGGAGACCGTCCCCCCAGCGCTCGTGAGCCACTGGCGAAGCACGTAGAACCTGCAAGCCTGAAGGCAGCGCGTCCCGGACTGGCAAGGTTCATGCTGTCACATCCGGGGAAGGGGAAAAGTGCTCTTTCATTGATGTTTTGGTGCCACTGAAAAGTACCGTTGGAATCAGGGCCCCGCCCTCCAGCGGGGAAAAAGCAAGTTTCCTCTTCTCCGGATGGCCTGTTTCAGGGACGCTTCGCGGTCCATTTACCGGACTTAACGGCGCCCTGGGCAGGGGGGGCTGGCTGCCTTCGAGGTGTACACCGCGCTCGTTGGCGGGCGCCCTCGGCGAGGAGCAGTGGAGGTGGATGGCTCGGCGGGTGGAGCGGGCTTGTGGCTGCGCCGATAGATGACATTACCCATCGCATCGGACTGCTCTTTCACCGCCTTGAAATCCTGGGTGAATTCACTGACGGTGTCGCCGAACAGGCCAACCTGGGATATGGGCGAGTCAAGAAAGCGAACTTTATCAACATCGCGCATATCGGCCAGGTTTAGCCAAAGGTGGCGTTCCTGAACCACAAGTGTGGACATCGTCCTCCCCAGTGCACACGCGGCAGACTTAGTAGTCCGAAGAGCATAGTCGGTCGCGGTGCGCAACTCATGTAGTAAGCCTGGGTTAGACCCGCCCTCGTGCAGCTCGGCCAGCGCCTGCACTTGGTAGCGCTGGTAGGTGGCCATCGCGTGCAAGGCGGAAGCAGCCTGGCCCGCAGCCTTATAAGCTCTGGCTCTGAGGGAGGCAGACAACCTACAGGCTTTGGACGGGAGACGGGGCGGACCCAGCCACGTAGGGGCAACACGCGGACAAAGATTGACCGCGATAGCGCGCTCCACTGACGGGATCGCCTCATACCTCGGTGAGGGCAGAGGGATATGCAGCACTGGCAGAGAAAGGTGCCCTCCAAGACTGCGTGAGCCTACTGTGCACTTCCGGGAAGAAGGGGACGAGAGGCTTCGAAGGCTTCGCCTTCTAGTCCTCCACGTAGCACCCATCTAGTCGGTCCGGCCACGGAGCTGGGGGATGAACCAGCTCCAACCCCACGGCCGAAGCAGCCCGGGAAAGCACGGCTAACATGTCCGCTTCAGGATCTGATTTGACGGTGCTCACCTGCCCGGAGGGGATAGCGGGTCAGGATCTCCGTCGGACAGTGAAAGCCCACCCTCAGATGTCGCGGAGGACATCTTATCTCCGGTGTCAGCGAGCGTGAGAGCTACCATCTGGTTAGACGGATCACTCCCACTGCCCGAAGCTTGGATGGAGCACTTTGAGGAACGTGAGGTCCGCGAGCCCTTGGGCGGCGGATTATCTCCCGCTGGAACTCTCAGATCTGCCCGAGCGCCCGCTGCAGAGCAGGAGGCAACTGGGGTGGCTCGCTCTCTTTTGAAAGTTAGCCGCGATCTTAGCTGTGCAATGATCATGGCATCGCAGTGACGACATGAACCGCCCGCGAGCACCAAATTAACATGCTGGACCCCCAAACATGTAATGCAGTGATCGTGTCCATCATCCGGAGCCAGGAAACCCCCGCATCTAGAAACGCACAGTCGGAGCGCCATCCTGAAAAGGACGTGCTGCACGACTGTGTTGCTCTTTTAGGAAAGTTTGCAACAATACGCACCGCTCTGGAGAACCAGACCCAAAGAACCGCAGGCAAGGGAGAAACTCAGCTCGACCGTCTGCCTCCGCGAAAACCCACTCTGGACTGGGAGACACTCGTTCGCTCTGAAGTCGCTGAATCAGCAAGAGGAACCCCCATCGACTCGATCAGAAAGTCTCTGAAGCGAAAAGGATGGCGTTTGCTCGCTCCAGGTGTGCTTATATGCTGGGATAATGAAGCACACCTGCACAAGCTTTCGCTGCCAATTCATTGCTTTCATTGGCCCGTTCAATACTCTTTCAGACAAGCGGCTTCTAAACCGAATCCTCCCATACGTGGATTTTCCCAAGATCAAATCCACTTATAGCACTGAAGTTCCCCAACCGAAGGGGAACTCTCAGCACAACATTAAAAGATTAAAAGAATAAGACTTTTCTACTGCAAGTATTCTATGTTCAGTTTCGACTTCTCTGCTCACATGAAGTTTAGCTGCAGAACTAAAGTTAATTTTAGTCATTCAGGTCATTGCAGTTTTATCAGCTCCATCCACTTCTGGAAAAATGCTTCAATAATATGCAAGACGTATTACACTTAGAGAAGAAGTGTGGTTAATATATCACGTTAAGCA